>NW_008602313.1:0-444 GCF_000691845.1 Merops nubicus | reverse complement strand
AATGGTTGTTTTGATGTTCTTCTGTGGACTGACATGACGGACCTTCATGGGAAGATTCTCTGCGCGAGCAGCAATATCCTGCAACAATCCAGCAGCCCAGATGGGTTTACCTCTGTGCTTCCAGTTGCTTTGCTTCCATTGCTGTAACCATGCCAACAGGGCATTCACCACAATCCATGAGTCAGAGCAGAGGTGGAGCACTGGTCACTTTTCTCGCTTGGCAATTTTGAAAGCCAGTTGGATGGCTCGATTCACCTTGTCCTTTAGTAGCTTCAACAACTCACCGTGTAGGACTCCACACATAAGTCTTCCACTGCCGATGTTTCCCCACAATGCAACAGAACCCATCAGTGAACAGGGTGTATTGTTTATCATCTCTCAGTTTGTTGTATGGTGAGGCCTCCTTGGCACATGTCTCCTCCTGCTCTGGTGACATCCCAAAAT
>NW_008602312.1:0-18484 GCF_000691845.1 Merops nubicus | reverse complement strand
AAAAACAGTCTCGTCTGTTACACAAGGCAAAGTCTATGTTACAGATACAAAGGAGATTGCAATGTACAATGAAAAAAAAAGTAGTGAGAGCTTTGCAGAAATTCAAAACACTGTAGAAAAAGAAAGAGAAGGATTTGTACTGAACTGTCATTTAAATACTGAAGTAAGATGGTCTCAATTACAAAGAGAAGCTGGCAAGCTAAGAGTAAGAAGTGAACAAAAGATCTGGGAAATGGCTGTGATATAATAGTGACAGAAGAAAGGAGCAAAGCATGACAATAAAGTGAGATATTGTCAGAAATGTGGCAATTTTATATTGCATTGGAATTCAACTAATTAGCTAGGGAAGAATAAAATTAGGGAAGTATTAGCCTTCACATCTGAATTTCTAATTAATGAAGTAAAAACATCTTCTAAAGCAGTGGAGTTTCACAGAGGTGAATTTCTTTCATAAATCTTAAATTAATAAATAGAGAGAAATATACATGATTACTCCAGGGAAAAATAAAAATAGCCAAAAGCCTTTCAAAAATATCTGTTGAAATTGTGACTTGTTTCAATATCAAAAGAGTTCAGTCCTTCAAACACCCAGTAAACTTATGTATCAGGATGCCTGAAGAGCATTCATTGCTCAAACTCTCATTTGATGTGTTGTGGATTATCTGGCTTAACATCTTATCTTTTACTTGTGACAAGATTAATTCAGTATTAAAACGTCATTTACAAATATACTTAAAAGTACTGGTTATACTGTTCACTTAGTAATAAAAATATAATATTATAGGTTCTGAAGGTGTTAACTATACAATTTCCATCTGAATTCTCCAAAACTGCAGTTAAAATCTGCCAATTAGAATGACTAAACAATTGATCAATAGTCTGGACTACAAAACAATTGAACAGAAGAACATGAAAAAACATCAATTGTTTCTAAGGAGATGTTAAAGACTTTTCTTTGTTTCAATAAAATAATGGGGCCTAATAAAATATTTCATTTAATGACCAAGGAAACTTTCATAGAATATATTGTTTGAGTGTACATTTATTATATACAGAACATAGATGATAATTCCTCATTTTGGAAGTATGAAAAGATTCAGGGTCTTCTGAGAATTTCAAACATGCATAGCAAATTTTTTGTGGAAAAGAAAGATTTTTGTTAAGGCTGTAACTGGCAGAGTTGTGCTAGCAGATACTTTGGCTCAAAATTCATTCTATTATTTTTGCATACTCTGCTTTATTTCTACAACGTTTATATCTGTTAATCACAAGAGACAGCATTTGCCAGTGATGGATGATGAATGAAAGTATCTCATGACATCCCAAAGGAAAGAAGCAGCAGCAAGAAAGAGCCTATAATGTATTATTCTTTTGTTGGAAAACTTGGGGTCAATTAATGCCCCTTTGATAGATACTACATCCACCCTTTTAATACTGAGGACCTTGGTATAAGACAGGACAACTACGAGCTTGGTTGATGTAATGCTAATAATTGTACACTAATAGGCTTCCTTGCAACTCATGTATAACTCAGTGCTGTATTTCTCTTCACAAAAAATGGGATAGTATAGGTAAAAGTATAACTCCTGGGCAAATTTTACAATAGAACTGGAACAGCGATGTACATAAGATGATACATCTAAGTCCCTATTTTAAAAGGTTAGGAGGTCTGTTAGGATGCACTACAAAAATATGTAAGGTGATTGATGCTTTCAAATTATACAGAATTGATTACTAAAATAGGCAAAATTTGTGGCTCACTTGTACATTTATAAACTTTTAGTTTTTCCTCAAGTGAAAAATGTAGCTGTTCACCAAGTGAATAAAAACAACATCAACAAAATCCCATGAAACACTTTGTCATACATTTGAAATCCCCCAAACTACTACATGCAGAATCTCAATTTTTGAACCTTGAAAACAAGAAAGAACAACTGAAATTATATACATTCTAGAAAGATTGATTAACTTTGAGGTCATAGAACTTTTAAAAATTTATATTAGTTCTTTTGTTTTCTGTCTGTAGCACTCAGAATAATTCCAAAACTGTTTTTCTCTCTCATATTATCCTTTTAGTATGGCATATTCAGTGTAGTAATCATAAACATAACTGAAAATTTTGTATAGATGGTGAAAAACTGAAACAATAGTTGACAGAGGGCTAACATTTAATACAAATTCTGTCCTTCCTAATACCAAAGATTAGTGCAGAAGTTATCTAATTTAAAGAAAATTACTGTACAAGTGAAAGTTAACATAAAATGCATGTCTTACTGTGATGGTAAACTAAAGTGGTGTCCTAGTTTGAGTTAGAACAGAACTAATTCTGTTCAGTGATTTTACTCTTCAGCTAAGTCTCTTCTGAAGCTAACAACATATTTCTGCAGACAGTGTCTGCTTCTAACAGCGATAATGTTCTGTGTTCAGAGTTACTACCAAGGACTGGTATGCAGACCAAGGCCACTGCTAAACCATGTACTTCACATTGGATGTGCAGAAAAGTAAAAGGCTGCACCTGTGGACAGATCAAGTGACCCTGACTTGAACAGCGAGGTATTCCGTCCCATACACATCACATCCAGTGCAAAGCTGTGAGATCATGTGGGTCAAGCTCTTCATCTTCAAGGGCCAGTATCCAAGGAAGACTCTATCTGTTCTACCTTTGATCCCAATCCGTGTGTTCCTGAACATAGTTCCAGAATTCAGATTCTAAGTCTGATTCCCATCTGCCACTGAGTCCAGTCTGGGACTTCCCCAGTGCCTGCTCCACAACATCAGTGATGACAGTGACATTATTGCCATCAGGGAGATTGAGTTCAATGTTGGGTGTATACATATATGCATATACTACATTTTTTAATATTATTTCCGTTAAAACTATTTTAGTTTTCTCTTCTAACCCATAAGACTCTCCCCTGTATTCCTTTTCTCGTTTCTTTGGGAAGTGAGAAGAGTTAACGGAGCATCTGTTAATCATCTAGTGGCCAGCCTAAATCTAGACCTTGACAAGTGGCTATAAAGGCAATGAACAGAAGGAAACAATAGCACATTTGAATGTAAATGTCAAGTAGTGTTATTCTGAAAAATGTTATAATGATAATTAGATGAAAATGGCTCCAACTACTATGTACTGCAGTCATTTTCACTGTGTCAATCAAAGGAAGTTAATATCGGTAGCTGATGCAAGAACCTCTAAATATCTTTTAGAGTAATGACTCTTCTAAAGGAAATATATATAGTTATAAAATCACCAAATATTAAAATTTGATTTATAGGACCTGGACTAAAATGCAATTTCTTTTATATTACCTTTAAAATTAAAAAACATCTTTGTACTTTGGAACTCAAGTCTAGAAGGCTGCTGGGTCAGTGACTTGAGCTCCCTATTACTGAAGGCAGACGTATTGTATAAGCCTTTTTGTACATTCCTTAATCTTCGTCTTAGAATTTGGTTTGATTTTTGTCCTTCACTACTCTGGACAAAAAGGTTTTCCAGTACTTCACTGTTCTGATGGTCAGAAATTGCTAATTAGCAACATAAATTTATTCATGCTCACATTGTACTTTTTTCTTCTTTTGACAACTTTATCCCTTAGCTTTGATAGGTCTGCTCTTGCCCGATTTTTCGATGCCTAAACAAACACTATTGATATTCCCTCTCTTCTTCCTTCTACCTCAGTAAGCCAAGGCTTTTTTTTTTTTTTAATATATATATAGGAGAGGTTCTATATTTTTATTTTCATTTTAGCTGTCTTTCTTTATATCTGCAGGTAGATTTTATCTGTGCCATATCCCAAGAAGATTTCAACTCATTTCTGTGTAATAACATTCTCATCTCTCCTGGAAATGCCTCACGCATTAAAATCTTAAATCTCATCTACCTTTCTCTGGCTGCAGTCACACACTGGAGAGTCTCCAAGGCATCCTATGGTAAGTAACACACAGGTTTTAATGAGCTGTCTTCAGCTCACCAGCTGAAAGCTTGTCAATAAGGGTAAACCTGCTTTTCCCAATTTACAGGGTTAATCAAGATTTTCTGTGTCACAGTCTCACTCCTTCATATTGACTGTATTTTCCCTTGATACCTTATCCAACAGTCTTTTAGGTTAACACACAGATATTTGTAAACCCATGTCATTATTATTAAGAAGGAGATAATAATAAACAAGCAAGAACAAAAAAAAAAAAAAATCCCTTGAACATTGCTTTTTAAAGCCAAACACAACTTAAAAAAAAAAAAAAAAAAAAAAAACACAAACGAGTACATACAGAGGCTCTTTTATATTTATGTGGTTTGTCATCCTGTGCCACAGAAGAATTGTTGTTTCTCTAAAACAATAAAATCCCTAAACATGATTTTAAAATAAAAAGGGTAGGGTCCTAAAAAGGGATTAGTAGAAATAAAAGCTTTATGAAAGCCTAGCTGACCTTTCACAGATTACCATAGGAAAAGTATCTTTATTAAAAAAAAAAAAGGAAGAAAGAAAATGAGAGAAGGGAACAAGGGAGGGGGAGACTGCATGAAGACCAACAAAACAGCAAATATATACATTTTTAATGTGATGTGGGCCAATGAAGCTCCATAAAATTGAAATGTACAAGTTGAAAAGCAGATATATAACTGTCCATAGTCAAACCCAAAAATACTGGGATAGTATGTTGGAAATATATAGAGTCAATTGGAGAGTAGAATTTGAGCCTTGGAGGAGTAATTCTGTATTTCACTATGTGAAGAATATGTGGGTAATTTTAAATTTCCGAGTAGAAGTGATCCCATGAATACCTTTGTCAGCAGTGCTTGCAGCTGAAAGAAATGTAACAGTGTAGGCAGAATTTAAATCTGGGCCTAGGAGTAGAGTGAGCACTGCAGGAGTTAGTCACAGCATCAGCTTAGCCATCGTGCAGTTTAGGACACAACTGCATGCACCAAAACCCCTCCGCAGTGCAGGGGAGAAGTAGCACCTCACGGTAAGATCTACAAGAGAGCAGTGGAGTTAAAGTCAGTTGATAAAAGACACTGAGGCCGGTCGCCAGTCTTTGAGGTGAAAAGAGTTTTTTGAGCATAAATACAATACTTCTATCCACAGCCTAAAACTGTCTTGAAAACGAGTTTTTACAACTCTCTTTTTATTAAGTACCTGAGAAAAGCCCATTTCTTTCCTTTGAAATATAGCATGACAGATAATAGAGCTATGGATTTTTCTTTCGGTTTCTGGAAAAATCCTGGGTAAACTCTTAAAAAAAGTTAAAGTAGGCTTATGAAAGGAGTTTTTTTGCAATAGCTGAGCACACTAGCTGCCACATCTGTGAAGACGATTCGTTAATCTCTCATCTATGCAGACACAATTTTATATATGTATATAAAAATTAAAAAAATGTACAGACACACCTATAAGAACAATTATAGGTACCTAAGAATATTTTAAGTTTAAAATAAGGAAATAAATTAAACTTGAGGCACCTGTAGGCCTAAATGACAACATAAAAGGGAATACTTTGGATTAAGAATGTCCATGTCATAAGGTCATGTTCTTAGATGTAGTATTAATTGCAGGAAAAGATAAGCTGACAGAAACGTTGAACAAATACATTTGTACCTGCTGGCACTGCTCAAGTGCAGATGAAAGTACTAAAAGTAGACTAAGCTAATCAACTAAGTTATTATAGCAAGCAATAATGAGGAACTTGGCAATACTGATACTACAATGTTTATTCTGCTTGAAGTATTGAGAACTTAGAATGAGGTTTCATAGAAGTTTAAACCACTCTCAACTTGATTTTATGGAACTTCACTTTACTGCATCCAATTTCTGCTAGCACACATGTGAATGTGCAGTTAACCAGTTCAGGGAGATGATCTGGCTAAAAAAATAATTACTGTACCTATAGAGAGGGGTAAGAAGAGGCAAAAGTTAATGTTTGCTGAATCACTTGGTGGAGGGAGGACAAAGAAGAGGCTGACCAGTAGAACCATATTCCTATAAGTCATTAAACTGTAATCAATGTAAAAAAATTATGTTCATAAATTACAGGTGATTAATCTGTTCATTAATATGAAACAATAGAGGTAAATAAAATCATATGTGCATGTTATCTATTAATTTTTATTATTCAAAATTAAGAAAATAACCAGTATATAAAAGTTAAACAGACATAAACAAACAGTAAGATGCTCTGGCTGTAAGATTATGGTTTTATCTAATTTGAGACTTCTTTTTTTTTCCCACTGAAAATAAAAGGACATGATTTCTTTAAAGTGATTCTTCCTACTTTTTTATCCATGTTGTACTCAAAGGTATGTTTTCAGGATCACAGACATAAAAGTCTACTGCAACACCGTTCTTACCAACAAAAATTACAAGATTAAATTACAGAGTGTAAGAAGTAAACCTAAAAACAATCAGGATATATAGTGCAATTGTTTTGAGAAAATACACCTGTTTCGATTACTGCTAGTGATTAATGATTATTACTATCCATGGCAGAAAGCTGCTGCTTTATTTTTCTCCATTGTGATTGTGATGTTCCTCTTCTGTAATCTTTTTCCTTTTCTGTGTTTTCCTATAAAGCTGGGGAGACTGGCCACTCTTTTTCTAGAACTCTGTCCTTGTCTAGAGCAAGAATACATCTTTTTTAATTATTTCTCAAAGCAGCAAGTTATGTGACTGTGATTTGTTTTGTTTAATTTGTTTATTGGTATTTTGCATAAATGCTTTTTTACCTCTTGTTAAACTGTTTCCCTCCCTGATGATTAATTTTGTTATTTCCATGGTTATTTTGTTGTCAGACAGATAGGCATGTTATCCTGGGTACTTGCAGCAGTAGCAACATTATCTATTCATTGTCTTATTTATCATGATTTTTTTTTCATTTTTATATCTGTCTTGTTTTTCATATAAATCATTCCTGTTTCTCCCTTTTGTTCTCTTAAATATAGATATTAGTGTAGAACTTCTACTGATAAAAAAGACTTATGTGTTAGAGATCGCTATTAAAGGTATTTACTAATATGGATGAGCACCAGAAAAAAAGATTCCCCATTTAGGGATTTTATATAGTATTGTTGTGCCTGCTGATTTTTTTTGGTGGTGTTGTTATATATTGAAATGCACATGAAAGCACAAACACTTGCAAATAACAGAAGTTTTTTCTGCATAATGCTAATTTGTAGCAGTACAGTCAGGGAATCCTGCAGGGGTTGACTCTTTTCCCTGTAAGCCAGCTGATGTCAGCTAACATTGGACTGTCATCATGCCTCCTAGTCCCAGAAACAAACATTGGCTCACAAAGTGTTCTGTTCACCTTCACACATATTGTGGTGGGTTGACCTTTGCTTGTCACCAGGTGCTCACCAAGCCAATCTCACATTCTCTTTCATCAAGAGGACAGGAGGAGAAAATAAGCTGGAAAATCTCATGGGTCAAGATAAGGACAGGAAGACCACTCAGCAGTTACCTTCACTGGCAAAATAGAATTGACTTCAGGAAACTGATTTATTTTATTGCCCATTCATATCATAGTAGGATAGTGATAAGAAGAAAACTGAAAACATCTTCCCCCCGCTCCACTTTCTTCCCAGCCCGAACTTCACTCATGTACTCCCCAGTACATGAAAAACATGAACATACTGAAGTGAATCTGGTGGAGGTCTATAAATATGGTCGGGAGTTGAAGTTGGATTTTGCTCAGCCTGGAGAAGGTTCAGGGTAGATGTTACTGCTGACTTCTACTACCTAAGGGAATAGTTCTAGAGATGATGAACCTATATTTTTCTGGGATCATTCTGCCA
The DNA here is from genome assembly GCF_000691845.1 of Merops nubicus. Lineage (NCBI taxonomy): Eukaryota > Metazoa > Chordata > Aves > Coraciiformes > Meropidae > Merops > Merops nubicus. Next base: position 10,695 of record NW_008602312.1, on the reverse strand, counting down.
AAGGCTAGGCCCAACAAGAATGACGTAAGCAGCAGAAAGGCAAACCAGTAAGTAGACTGTATTGTAAACAAGAAAGCAGTGATATGAATGACCGCCAGGGGTACAAACAAGTCAACCTGTTCGTATATAATTGACACCACCCCCAACAATCCCAGAAAAGACATGACTCAGCCCACAACAGGTGGTATAAGCAGAGAACCAAGGTTTCCCATAGTTGGCAAGGGAAACAGATCACAAAGTTAAACATATATGATAAAGGTGCCCACATGGCAACTTTCACCCAATTAGCCTGTGTTCACAAAGGTCTAAACGGACCAGGGCCCAGTTCCAGGGGAGTCAGGAGGTCTTCCCTGAACCAGGAAGCTCTGGGGAGTGCACTTCCCAGACAGACACTCCTCTTCCTGCAAGTGGTCCCAGCTTTTATCCCCAAGCAGACACCTGACCTTTGTCAACTCAATGCGGCACCCCTGGGGCTCATTTCCCTTATGGCTCTCCCTGCAGGGCCGGCCGCACCCTGGGGGGAAGCTATAAGGCAAACTCACCACCTCTTTATGAAGGGCTGTGGGAATCACCCATATGTCAACCTTAATTCGGGGCTCGGGGCTCAGACCCCAGCATTTCAGGGATGCAGAGTAATATGATAAGATACAATGAACAAAAGTTACAGCAGTGGAAATTCCTGTTAAATATTTGGAAAAACATCACCAAAAGGAAAGTTAGAATAGTCAAGCTATGGAATTCCCATTGTTGGATCTTTAAACCTAGGCTGAACAATAGCATGAGCTCCCTGGTGCAACTGAACCTGCTATGAGTGGAAGATTGGAATAGGTGACTTTGAGAGATCCCTTCCAACCTAAATTATTCTATGATTGTATGATTCAAATGCAAGGGGTCTTCTGACAGCCAATGAGCAACTGACAATGATATTTTTCAAACTGATTTGAGGCTTCCTCCTTACAAAGGTAAACACACATTTACTTTCCTTTCTGTATGTCAAGCGCAAAGTCTGTAAAAAAGATATTTCAGTTTTCAAAGTTGCATTCAAAAATAGTACATTCAAAAGGAAAAATGCCATATATATGGAGACAAAAAGTTGTTAGCATAATTAAAATTGGTTTCATCTTTAGTTATGCTGCTTCTGAAGGGAGACCTAGGGTGAACTGAGCTGCATAAACTGAGAACTGTTGGGCACCAAAATCATGCATCACAACTTGTGAAAAATTTGGTTTAGCCAGTTTTTTTTTTCTGGTCCCATGTCTTTTCTACAGCTGTTATGGCTCTCTTAGTCATTTTGGTTTCCTATTCGGGGCTAGAGATCTCTGGCCTAGTTTGTTTGGTTTTTTTTTTTTGTTGTTTTTTTGGTTTTTGTGGGTCTTTTTCAACTAAACACAAGCTTATATTCTCTAAGGACTAAATGGAAAGGATCTAGTTTTTCTAGGATATCTGAACAGAAAATACATGGATCTAAGTAAAGCACCAATTTATCTATTAAAAATCAATTCATTTGATACCATGGATAATAAATTCCCTGTGATTTGAACACTGACACAACCTTGATGTAACGGGACATGCTACCAACACACCATAAATCTCTACAGAGGGAAGTAGCAGCATTACCACCAGTTTTTAGAGTCCCAACTGGCAATTTTGGTAAGTGGTAGGAGAGCCTTCTATTATGTCTATTTCATGATTATTTAAAGACACGATCTTGCAAAAACAGTCTTTAGTTCAGGAATAGCCAATTATGCTGAGTTGTCTTGTGGATACAATAATTTTTGCAAAAAATAATCACATAAGTGCTCACAAAAAAATGCCAGCAGCTTTCTTACACTTCATCAGCCTTACAATACAATTACATTTCCTTTTGGTTATTTAATCTTTGCAGTCTCAGACCTAGTTACTACTTTGCATACCGCTCAAGTTCTTTCCTTCTGAAAGCCTTCAGTGTGAGTCAAGCAAACACTTTGATTTTATATTGGTGCTGCTTTTTTCTATATTCTCAGTACAATTTTTCTGTCATTTACCATTAATAAAACTCCTATGCTATCAGAATACCATAGCATCTTCTGTAGCCCACAAAGTTCTGTGGTACATCATGTCCTGTGAATTCTCATTAAAAACATTGTGTGAAGCTGAAATATATTATCTCTCTTTCTATGTTTCAATTATATTTGGTATAGAGTTAGATCACATTCAAGATAAAAATTCATCCCTTGATTTTGAGATATATTTCACTGCAGTTCTATGTAACATCTAAAAAACACATTGTGGTATTGGAGATAACATACATTTACAAATATTTTTGCAGCTAAATCAAAATATGATGCAGCTTACATGAGATTTTTTAAGTGGCATTGCTTTACATATAATGTGATATGACCATACTACAGTCTTCTCCACTTGCATACCTGTTGTAACAGACAACATAGTAAGTAGTTCTCAGTCTCAGCATAATAAATTTAGAAATTTTCTTGCATGAGATGACTTCTGTCTTACAGACAATCTCTAAAACCTTTTCTAGATGCATATACTTGAATGCTGACTGACATGTTGATATCAGAGATTCTAAGCGTTGATGCCTTACACAGCAGTGTTTCAGTATTGTGTCATGAACATTGCCAAGTGATGTTCTTATGTAGTAGTTGTCTCAATGGACCCTTCAAAGATCTTTCAAAATATAACGCACTGTGCACAAAATTTAATCTTATCCTGAACCTTCTGTAATGGTTCCTGTCCTGTGAAGGTTACATTGATGACAAAGATTTCAGTTTTCTGTCATCTGGCTTGAAAACATCAAATGAACATATATCCTACCTATTTTTAGTTCATCATGAATCAGATTGTATCAAAACTGATTTTTATATTTTCTGCTTGAGTAATGCCATCATTTACTTGAGAGACTGATCACATTCTTTTTGAGATGATGTTATTCTTTCAAGTCTCCAAATGTTACACATCAAATTCCACATATTCCACTTTCTTTTCTGATTAATTTGCCTTACAGTGTCTTGAAAATTTATGTTCAAATGACTTCTCATCAACTCTGGTTTCTCAAAATTGTTCTTTCTTATCTAGAATAATGTAGCAATAAATTGATGCTATCCTAATAATCTTCTAAACTGTCTACAATTCAGAAAAAATCTAAATTGTACTTTCATCTCTGTTAATCCACAGAGAGGGCAAATTTACTTTAGGTAAATTCTCTTATATATGAGTAAAAATGTGAATTAGTCACTGAAGACTACATATCCATTGATCGTACTATCATGCTTGTGTGTAGCTTCCCCTTCAAATTTCTCTGAACCACTTCTGGGTATTGTCTCATGTCCTTTCTTACAGAGAAGCAGAAGCCTTGATGATCACTGTACTGTTTTGATTCTGTGCTTGTCTGCTTACTTCAGACTTTACTGCTCATCTGCTTACCAGCTGTTAATTGTACTAATGACAAAGAACTGGATAGTAATTCTTGTCTCTTGTTTATACCAGGGATGTTTGGTCTTTGAAAATGTCATTTGCTAGATGTGAAGTGCACAGTCCTTTATTTGGATGGGATCAAATATCAGGTTCTAAATTTTATTTTAGCTGTTTTATCCTGACTCAGAAGTGAACTGATTGGTCCTCCAAGCTCAGCTTTGTTTACTGTCTTGTGTAAGAGCATATGCTACCTTGTTGGTATTTAATTTGGACATGATGACTTTTTTGTCCTGATATGACTTACGAGGCTTTGTAGAGCATCAACTGCAATTAAACTTAGTTTTACCCCTGAATATATTACTCCATTTCCAAACATGCAGTATTTTTCCGTGGTTTTCTCTTCTCTTTGTTCAATTTCTCTTAACGTACAGGTATGCCCTTTAAAATGCTTAACCACATTCCTGGACTGATGTGCCAGAGTCACTCCTCAGACATCACTGACTACTGGAATATTCTATATGAAAATGCAAAGTTTAGTCTTTAGTTTCAAGATTTTACTGTTTGTTATTTCTCATCATCTTATAGTCCTACACCACTTGAGAAGTGTTGTCAACCCCGAGATCACACAAAACATTTTTTCGCTTCTTAAACATTCCTAATAGCTTGTATAAGGAGAAAACACCTCAGTGGGTTGGTGTATGCTTATCAAGAGATCTGTAATAAGATACGGATGACCTGCATTAATATAGGGCTACTCTATCTGGACAAACACCTGCACTTACCTTGGTGTGTCCCCACTTTCAGTTTCCCACATTTAACTCTCCAGACTTTAGGTTTCAGAGCAGCTTCAGTATCTACTGGCAAACTGCAGCTATACTTCTGGACAGTGTTCACTCAAAATCACTGCATTTCCCATCCAGAATTAAAAGCTACTACTACCAAGAAGATTGCTGAGTGGAACTATGGATTGACTTGCATGTTCTTATGGTGAATATAAACTACAGTTCAGTGTATCCCCTAGCTATCTGACAGCTTAAATACAATCCGTTCAGTAAAAAAATTTACAGTGGACTACAATGACCTTCATTTATATCTGCTGACATCAGCAATATGATAAAATGAATGATAGCACATACTCCATAGGACGTATCTAGACAACCCAGTCCCCCAGTGTCCTGAAAAGGCAAGTACATGTAAATGATAGCTTGTAAACTCCTTTCTTTTTTTCTTAATTTTACTCTATTCCTTTTATAGCATTTTTCTGATTAACTATGTTAGTTGTACTTTACCTCCTGTAATTTTGCTTATTTTTCCCTAAGTGAACAATTCTGTACATACTGTTTGCTTAGGCCACCTTTACTATGTTTACTTTTTAATAGCAGTATCTCCTGTGTGTCAGGCAGTTGGGATAAGACTGTGAAAGGTTCTTTTTTGACTTATGTGTGACTAATTGCATTGACAGTTCAACATGCTTTACTGGGAGTTGCTCACCACAGAATCGATCTAACGTGCAGTTAGAGACCTGTTGAACACTTGTGTCCCATTACTGCGCAAAGTGCAAGGGAGAAAATCAGGAATCAGCACTGATGGCACATTCCTCCTACTCTATGGCAATTTTTTGTCGAATATTCATGTTTCTCTGAAACACAGCATATTGTCAGGAGCTTTTAACAGAAAGGTGTTTCAGTACAAGACTTTCAGCTGCTTCCACTTCACACATTTTTGATGGTTAATGAGAGGTTGCTCAAGCCATCATCTTTTTTTGCACAGATGGCGGCCCCACAGGCTGCTCTGGGACTTGTGAAGGAAGTAGCAACTGAAAAGGTTTCCAACAGTGAGGGCAAAGATCTAGCAGCTCCTTTAATCTCATGTTCATCTTTTATGCTCCCTGTTGTTTCACATGCGCCTTCTCTAACCTTGTAAAATAACCAGGGTTGGAGAGTTCAATATCTTTTCTCCTGCTCTAACAGCAGTTCCAAGAGGGGTTGGCCGTGTGTGCAGCCTCAACCATGTCCTAAGCAGAACTGTTATGTCTTTATGGACTTTCAACTTTAAAGACAAAAAAAGAAATCCCAACTAATGATGTCAGATCATTAGTTTGTATCATCTGCTGTAGTCAAGCTATTACGTAAAGCACATCTTGAGTCCAGTATTTGCACAGGTCAAGGCCAAAAAATACCAAAAGAATTCCAGGTTTTTGTGGTTTTGGTAGCTAAAAAACTAACTCACACTGTCTTGCTTCAATTCTGTTGGATTTTTTTTTTTTTAGTTGTTTTACTTTTTTGTAGAGCAGCAATGAGTTACATACCATCTCCTAATATTAACCTCCATATCTGAAAAGAGTAGAAAGTCGTAAAGATACTGGTGCTCAGTGAAGAGTCATGTTTTAGGTGCCTCCAAGATACACTTCAATTTCCTTTTGAGTATGAGTCCAGGAAAATGTAATGTCCTTCCTAAATTCCTGGCCTAAAACCTGGGGCAACTTAAGTGAGAAATACCACTGTTATTTACAGAAAAACACTGGAAGATATTTTTTTGAAAGACAACTTTTATATTTCAGGGAAAGGGTATGATTTTTAACTAAAAACTTAGGTTATGCAGGCCAAGCATATCTTCAATGTGTTATTGTCATGCTGCAGATATTGGAGCAGGATTATAAATCTGGTTTTATGATAAAGGGCTCTCTTTGTAATGGCAGATCTCAGGATGTGAAATGATATATCTGTGGAGCTTTAGGAAAAGGGGAAGACATGTTCTATCAAGTGAAGATTTTTTTTTGTTTCAACACACCACTTGCCAGAACTGGACCCAAGATTTGACATCACACACAAGGAGTTACAGAACAGGACCTTCCACTCATGCAGTTAAGGTAGGAATTGTAAAAAAAGCTTTTGAATATCATACCAGCATCCATGTCAATACCATTTAGACAGATGTTAACACAGGTACCAGGGATTCATTAAAAACTTTCCTGAAATCTAATAATCTTCTTGAATTTGTTTCATGGCAGACAAGTTACCAGAATGTGAGAGAAATGTCTTCTCTCTCCGGTACCAAGCACTAAAATACACAAGGAAAGAGGAGAAACAAGCATGAAAGCTACCAGATTCCATCAGCCCTCTCATTTCTACCTGAGCCATGAACTTCAGTTTTAGTATATTATTCCATTTAAATAATTAAATATTTAAATAATTTAAAATTCAAATCTTTCTTTATAAATACTAAAATATTTATAAATAATAAAGTTATATTTTATAAAAAGTGACCTAAGTTTACAAATTATTTGTGTTTTATTTTTCATGCCATTTTGGTATTAAGTTCCATACATTAACAACATGCTGCTTCTTTTTCCCTCTGAACGTGTGAAAACCCTCTTGATGTTGACACTCCTAGTAATTGTTTTTTGTTGCTTTTACTTCACCATGAGGAAGCCTATGCGATAGGACAATGCTACTGATATTAACAGCAGCCGTGGCTGGTTATTTTTAGTAAAGTTTCCATTATGGTCTATTATCTTCTTTTTGATTGGCAAGGAGATTCACAATAAGTGTTATCATGAACAGGAAAAAACTGCATCAATTAACACAAATTAGCATCTCTGATAGAAGTTTGGAAAAGCACAGGCAGGAACTGGAAAGAACACAAGATATTTGTCCCTGTTCACACTGAGTCCCCGAACATCATATCACTTTGTACTGATAGAATTAAAGCCTTACATAGCCTGGAAATTTACAGCAAGGTCAGATGCTGCACGGACTTGGCCTTAGATTAAGCAACAGATAAACAAGAAATAGATCTAAATTTCTAAACTCAAGATGCATTGATCTGTATTTCACCTGTACAAGCCCTGTAAGGTCACTTGCTTTCATGTATTTTTCTGAGTTCTGGTATTATACCATAGAGGACAAGAGCATAAAATTTCATACCGAATTCTAATTATTTTCTGCAGCTAATGAGTTTGTCCAGAGGAGCATCCCTATAAGTTTTCTGTTGCCTTTCTCTGTATAAGTCTTTATTTTCTCCTATAACTGCCCATGTAAATGCTCCCCAATATTAAATTTCCTGTATTTACTTTAAAAAATTTGGGCCACATTCTCCCACAAGAAATACTTTATGAATTAATCTGTCAGAAATAAGTTTACTGATGCCACTGCTACTTCTTGCTTAAAGATCTATTTTGTGCTAAACTCCACTTCTTCCCAGGATTACTGCTCCCCTCCTGACACTGGGTATCATAAGAAGCAGTCATAGTTTTTCACATTTTTTCCAGGCATTGTCACGGAGACACCCACAAAACAAGACAGCAGCCACTACCACAAAACAAGGGTTTATTGCAACCAAAGTTGTCACTCCTTCTGACAAAACCAAGTTCAGATGTCTGTTGGGAATATATCTACTACACAACTAATTTGAGGAAAGATGAATCAAAATGGGCATACACTCATCTGTAAAGAGGAAACCTCCCACACAAGAGTACCCAAGATATCACTCACCCGAATGGGGGGTGCAAGGCTCACTCAATCCACAGAGGTTCAAGCTCTGGAATTATCCTTGGACGATGTGTCCAAAAGGAGGGTTCAACTTCCCAGACTGTAACTGTGAAGAACCAACTCCAAAGGTTCTTAGGCCATGCCCCATTTATACCCTAGTTGAGGGTGCACCGTGGTAATTGACTGAGGAGCAAACCCAGACAAAAACAAGCTACAGGCAGACCAGATCCTCAGGTGCCAGTTTACCAGCTGTAACTGTCCTACCAGCCCTGGTTTTATTTGTCTATTGGGGGAGGGGGGGTTGTATTTGCCACACGTGGTTACGGGGGAAAAAAAGAAAAAAAAAACATGCAAAAAAAAACCCCACACACACCACCAAACCACAGGTATTTAGAATTTGGTGGAGTATTATGAAAGGAGAGGAAGGACAGACACTTTAAAAGAAGAAGCTAGGAAGTCTCAGCCTGAGCCTTATATTGGGTGAATACTTCAATATATGTAATTGATCTCCTTAGCTGCTTCATTGATGACATAGATGGATAACAAACATAGTCCAGGATACTGTGAGTGCTAGATGTAAGGGTCAGAGTCAAGGCACACTAGGAGATAGATGCCTTGCACTTAGCTGCCTCTATAGATAAAATAAAGGGTCATACAGTAATTTAAATCTTGAATGAACTGCTGAAGCAATAAAGCAACAATGCAGCAGAGGACATAATTTGTTAAATATGAAACAAAAATATCTTCTTCTACAAAGCTAAGTTATATTTCCTTCTCATTTTAATCTTTTCAAGTATCTAATAGTAGTTGATGTGCCCATTTATGCGTCACTAAGTAAAACACCATGTAACATTAATCTAGCTCTGTGTTTTAAAAGGCTAGATGTATTTGTTTACTAGCTTTGATATGTGAAACTTTTTTACATGTTCACTGAAATCTGCCTAAAAAAAAAAATTGTGTCAACCTTCACTCTACTGTTTTAGGAATGAAGTAACACATGTAGCATGCAGATTTGCTTATCTTGTTATTAGTATATGCAGGCTCCACTCAAATTGTCATCTCTATTTCATAAGCTTCTCACCAATTTCTGTACAGTTTATTGTCCATCTAAGAGGTATTCTTATGGAAAATATGGAGGCAATTGTGCAAGCTTGCTTTAGTTCCACATAAAATTGTGAAATATCATGAACACAGAATCATCATAGAATGGCTTAGGTTGGAAAGGACCCTAGATATCACCCAACCTCAACTAGACTAAGTTGCACAAGGCCTCATCCAACCTAGCCTTGTACATCTCCAGGAAGGGGCATCCACAACCTCTCTGGGCAATCTGTTCCAGAGTCTCACTACCTTCGTACTGAAGAATTTCTTCCTAAGATCCAGTCTAAACCTACTCTCCTTCAGTTTAACACCATTTCCCCTTGTCCTGTCACTGCACACTCTTGTGAAAAGTCCGGCTCCAGCCTCCCTGTAGGTTCCCTTCATGTATAGGAGGGATACTCTCAACCTGCTGTGCATCCAGTTTGTAATTGTGCCTGGGATTGGCCAGATCCAGGTGAACCACTAGAATATTATATAAGTCAACAGGAGTCCATCTCTTGAATACTGTCTACTCATGTGGTCCTCTTACAGGAAATACTAGAATCAGATTAGAAAAACAGAAGGACAGTCAGAATGGTCAAATATGTAGCTTCTTCTCAGAAACAGCTAAGTTTTATGTTTTTAGTGACTCTTCAGCATTGCAAAATAGTGTAAGGAGAGGGAAAGTACTCCTGATACATATGAAATATATTGTGACATGGAGACTCAAAACCATTAGTAAGTACCCAAATAACACTAGGAGATGGCAAGTTCAAAGAAAATAAAAATAAATATTTCTTTGTGTACTGGAAATTACGCCACAGAAATCCGTGAATCCTCAAATTTATCATCACTTGAAAGGCAATCAGAAAAATTAATGCCAGAAAAATCCAGCAAAGGCTATTATCCTAAAGAAACCATTTCTGCATGAAGAAGGATGCTGATCTGGGGAGTTTCAAGTTTCTGTCTTTTAATGTTGTAAGAATTATGGAAAGAGGAAGTTTTCCAGCAAATCTGAAAATAGGTACACAGTTAGGTTGCAATACTAACACTGTTAAATTATTTTATTTCTCTCTTGCATTCATTTAAAGTGTACTAGCAAACATACTCACCAAAGCCATTTTCTTTAAGCTGTCAGCTGAAATATAGGGTAACATCTGATTTCCTAAAGGACTGAGAGGCAGTGCATGCTTCTCAGCTGACTGAGCAAAAGGACTGTTGGTGAGGGATGAACTTCTCTGCATTGCCCAGCCCTTCCAAACTCTGCCAGCCACTGTGATACAGCTGGTAGCTTGACCTTGTTTCTCAGTTCCTCACAGGAGAGCACTATGTCACTCTAATTTTTTTTCACAAAAGTGGAAGGAAATTGCATCTGTGCCATTTTCTTTGCACATTTGTGACTGGTTTCTTTTTTTTGAGGAAGAAAAGCTTCGTTTTTGCAAGTGGGAAGAAAAATATTGCTGTACAAAGGAGGAGGACAGGAAAAAACATACTGCTCTGAGGAGTTTAACTAGGAAGGTTGTTTGAGGTACTGTTAGCATAGGATGAGGAATATGTTGCCACATGGTACCGATTTTGACTTTTTTTTCCCTGAATTACATATCCCTAATAAAAAGAATTTCTAATTCTTGAAAAATTAAAATATCTTTACCAAAAAACCCAAGCGGATTCAACACAGAATGTAAATAATTTCATTGGGGACTAAAAGATC
>NW_008602311.1:584-802 GCF_000691845.1 Merops nubicus | reverse complement strand
CCTTCATGTCTTTTGGGAGGGCCTCTATAGCTGACACCATGTCATCATATTGTCTCAGCTGATTTGAAAATTTGTGGGCAGTTGGGGGGTTATCACCAAATCCCTCCAGGATCTTTGCTTCCAGTGCTGAGGTGTAATTGCTGGGGGACCCTTGGGTGAGCTTTTTTAGGAAATGCATTTTCATGAATGTGTCATCAGGATTGCCGGAGAGCTGGCCC
>NW_008602311.1:0-362 GCF_000691845.1 Merops nubicus | reverse complement strand
GTATCGACCAAAGCTCGGTACTTGCAGCTTCCTGAGTGGCCAGGCCATGAGAGTCTCACCTGGACTTCTGCTGAAATCCTGGCGCAGGCACTTCATGTCTTTAGGGGGTATGGAGGATATGGTTACTACCTCAGGTTCATGGTCCGAGTTCTTTGCTGCTGGATTGCTTGTAGGATCTGATCCAGCTGAGCATCCCCAGGATCCTCAGCTGCATTTTGTTTATTCTTACGTCTTGTTGTTACAGGGGCGAGAGAAACAGAGTCATTAGCATTTGAAAGGTTTTTTTCTTCTTAATGGTCTTACTTTCCAGAAGAATTAACTGTATTCGTAAGACCTGTTTATTCTAAGTACTATAAAATCAA
>NW_008602310.1:1140-1350 GCF_000691845.1 Merops nubicus | reverse complement strand
CAGCCCCTTGCCAGCCCAGCCCAAGCCGCTCCCGAGGCGGTCCTGCCCTTTCTGCTTCCCGTGCGGAAGGACAGGAGGAATACTCCCAGCCATGGGGTAGTGAGACCCTTTCAAGTTGCTGTTCACAGGGTCCGTGCACTGCCAAGTGGGCTGAGGTACGGGTCATAGGATCATTGACTTGTCAGGGTTGGAAGAGACTTGAAAAATCAT
>NW_008602310.1:298-1004 GCF_000691845.1 Merops nubicus | reverse complement strand
GAAGAAGTTCTTCCTAACGTCTACTGCAGAAGAGCACGAGGGCTCTTTCTCCCTAGACTCGCAGAGGTGCCTGGCCAACAACTGCAGGTGGCTGGACAGCGACTGCGTTGGGCTGACGAGTGATGCCTGGTGCTGAGCAGGCCGTGCCCGAGAGCAGTGCCTCGGAGGGGGCATTTCATTAGCGGGCACCATTGGACAGAATCGTCGCCCGGCATACAGCACACGGGCCCTGGGGAGTGGGAGACCTTGGAAAGGCCAGCGCAAGGACCATGCTCTTCCCTGGGCCTCTTGAAAGGAGGACAGGGGTCGTCCTGAGACCCAACCCTGGGTAAGAGCCATGGAACTCAGGGTGCCAGCAATCAGCCTTTGTCACGCTGCTTCTCTGACACAGCAAGATAATGAAAAGCCATTGGGCTAATTGGAGCCATGAGGTGGCAACAGGGAAGCACATCAGCGGGGTGATTGCAGGGGCTGATAGAGCAGATTGGGGCTGGTGAGGAAACAGCATCAGCAAAACAGCCCCATGGCATGCAGGGAGGAGGCAAGGGCTTGGCCAGCGTCAGCCACATGCCCTCAGCGTGGCCACCTCCTCCCTGGGTTTGCCGGCCCAGTATATAAGCTGTGCCCTCAGCGAGCGCTGGCATCCACCTCTCCTGCCTCGCTCTGCTCAGGACAAGGGTAGGTGGGTGCTTGCGGGTTGGTGCCT
>NW_008602310.1:0-251 GCF_000691845.1 Merops nubicus | reverse complement strand
GGGCAGCAGCCTTGGCTGGCCAGGGCGGGCTGAGCCGCAGCGGGAGGAGGAAGGAGCCTTGTTGCTGGCACACACCAAGCCAGGCCCTGCATAGGCCCTCGGGGAGGCCTTGTGGGCCCTCGGCGTGTGGAGAGAGGGCAAGGGAAGGGCTGCAGGGAGGGGGGTACTCAGGTGTGCTTGGCTGAGGGCTAGAGGCAAAGGGCAGTGACTCTTCCTCTCTTAAGACACCCGTCCTTGGGGCTGTGTGTTGC
>NW_008602309.1:27847-61195 GCF_000691845.1 Merops nubicus | reverse complement strand
TTTTCATTATTTTATTTTATTCATTTTTATTTTATTTCATTTTCTTCATTTTTATTTTATTTCATTTTATTATTTGATTTCATTCATTTCATTTCTTACCCCCTTCTTTTTATTTCTCACTCTCTTTTCTTAATTATTTTTTAAACCTCTAATCAAGAGATCCTCCTGACAACCCCTGCAGCACTTGGAGTGACCTGTGCAGGGGACCTGGCCACGTCTCACAGACCAAGTGCCAAGCCATGGTTTAGAAGCATTTTTTTTCATTCAGTCTTCTCAGTAGAGTTTAAGGACAACGAAGTCAGGCTGGTCACCTGGAAGATGAGCTTTCCATCTCAACCTCATTTCCTGCTTTTGACCCCTTGATTGTGCTCTTGGTCACTCAGGTCAGTAGAAACTCTTCTAGGATCAAGGACACACTTTCAACTACACTGAGGAGCCTGAAAGCACCATGGAATTTTCAAATCTTCCTAAATAAACCGCTCTGGTGGACTGCTAAAACTGCCTTTTACTTCCAGAAATCCTGAATGCCTCTGAAAACTCGGTCCTGTGGGCTTCTGACTCCTCTCCCCATCAACAGCACCATATTTTGGGGATCTCCTTCATTCCAAGGAGGTGTTGCTCATGCTCCATCATTTTTTTTTCACTGGAAATTCTAAGTCTCAGAGGAGAGATTATCAGGAGGGTTGTCTGTGCTCTGGGGACACTGGAGGTGACATGCTCTTCAGTTGGGTCCTGTCTTTAGACCTTTCCAGGTCCAAAGGTGAGATTTGGAGGACGTTCAGGTCCAGGCTGTTGTGGATTGTCTTTGCCATGTGCAATAGGAGTTCTTCCTCACCCTCCTCACCTCTTCCTCACCCAGCCCCATCCATTGTGCCCACTGGGCTCCCTAGGAACTGCTCCCCAGACAAACTCCCCAGGCTCTGGTAGAGTTGGGTGCTGAGCTTTGAACAAGAGGCACCTTCCAGCTGCAGCATCCTTCTCCACGGTATGACCTGGATCTTCCACCCAAGGCAAATCAATTGCACAGCATCTTACCTAGAAAGAGGCAAAAAGCTGCACTGGCCCCTCCAACGGGGGCATCACCAGGATTGCTGCCAGTTTGCTGCCTCTTCTACCTCTGGTGCCAAGACCCCGGCGCTGGGGGTACTTTGGAATGGATGGGGGAACTTTCCAGCTCCTTCCTTCTCCCTCTCCTCCGTCGTGGCCCCGTGGTGTTGGGAAGGGAAGGAGAGGCTCTCCTGTGTGTGGACGCCTTCAGGACTGAGGGGCAGGAAGCCAAAATATCAAATCTTCCTTTTTTTTTTTTCTTTCTTTCTTTCTTCTTCTTCTTCTTTTTTTTTTTTTCCCAGAGTGTATCACTGGCTATTGTCCTTATCAAACAAAGCCCTTTCATCAGAGGTTCTTTAACACACTTTATTTCTCTTTTATTTTGCTTTGAAATAAGCCGGGCAACAATTAATTTCAGAGAGAGAGAGAGAGAAAGAGAATTCAACAAGGATCTATTACTACTCTCGGCTTCTATTGCTGTAATGAAAATCTATTTCCTTTCCCTTTTGTGTCCCATATAATTTAATGCCCATTTTATTAATGGTCTGAAATAATTACGGAACCTTTTGTGATTCTCAAGTATGTTTCATTTAATTGTGCAATAAACGCCTAATCTCTTCCTCCATCTGAAGCTATTATGGCATTAAAATTAACAATTATGCAGCAATGCGCCCGGGTCCATAGAAATCACTCCAGATAACTAGACATATATAAATCATTCATGAGAACAATTTCTGAAAAGAGACGAAGGGAGAGAAGAAGGGAAAAAAAAAAAAACCTCTGTGTTGAGAATGACATTGGGAAGCCAAGGGCCTGGTCTCTAAGAAGATAGCAACACCTTAAAAAAATCTTTTTTTTTTTTTTTGTTATTATTATTTTACTAATTGTGTTCAGCAGCACAGCCTCCCCCCCCCATATTAGCCTGACAGATATTTTCAGAATTAATTAACTGTTAGCTCAGAGGATAAATTGTTCATTATCAATTTTTTCCCCCCCTTTCCTTCTTTCTTTCTTTCCTTTTTATTTTCCCCCCCCCCCCTCTCTCTTTCAGCCCAGCAATTACACTCTCCGCCTTTCACTGGCAGGTCCTGTTCTGTAGGAGGTAATCCAAATGGGGAAAGTGCTTTTTCTTTCAAGCCTATTCACTTCTCCTCTTCTTCCTTTTGTGGGATTTAATAACCCTGCCTGATAGGCACGCTGTGGACAGAGAGGTTAAGTTTGTTGTCTCAGCACTTTGGCTCAGACGTCCTCCTCCTCCCTTGCCCAGCCTTCTTCTCTGCTCCTCTCACCCCATCACTGTTTCATTTGGGATTTGTTTCCTTATGAATCGACCTCCAGCATCCTGGTCTGAGGCTCCTGGTCCACACAGGGGTTGATTGGGGTTGCCTGAGGTAGTTTGGGGCGTCTCTGGCAGGCAGAGCATGAGGAGAAAGTCTTGCTGCCACCCCAATGGGCTGCAGGTCCCTTGTGACCTCCTAACACCACAGCATCCTCCATCACCCCTGCCTAAAATGGGCTATCCAAGTGGTGACCCCACCCCTGCTGATGGAGCCATCATATCTGCATCTCCAAAAATCAGAGGGGAGCAAGTTGGACCTTCAATGTTTATTTTTGCAGCTGATTCACTTAGGAGTTGACATTATTAGAAGCAGAGCAGAGAGTTCTGTCAGGTGGTGGAGGCCCCATCCCTGGAGACATTCAAGATCAGGCTGGATGAGGCTCTGAGTAGCTTGATCTAGTTGAAGATGTCCTTGCTTATGGCAGGGGGTTGGACTAGATGACCTTTGGAGATCCCTTCCAGCCCAGACACTCTATGATTCAGCAGACTGAGCAGCCAGTGCTTGTCAGAGAAGAGATCTTGAGTCCAGCTCTCCCAACCCAGGAAGCCTGCAGCTGCCTTCATCCTTCATGCTGGTGTCCTCTTCCAGGTCTGACAAGCCCATCATTGGTGGTTTGCTTGTCCACCACTCTCACATGGGGGTTTTTTTGTATCACTTGTCTTTGTTCATCCTCCCCTAGAATGTAAACTAAACTGAATAAAGAAGTAACACCTAAAAACCTTCTTCCCAGTCGTTCTCTCCCCAGAAAAGAACACAAACAACTCTTCTGCAACTTCTTCCTGAAGTGAATCTGCAGGAGATCCAGAAAAAGGTTGTACCATCATCCCAGTAACTGAAAGGCATCTTAAAATCAGAGCTCATTAAGCAGTATTAGGAGTAGCCTTAGTTGTGAACCATCTCCAAGACCTAGCAGTGCTACATATGCTTGGTTTTGTCTCTGCTGCATGGTTCAGTGTGGAAATATAACCACTGAAATGTTTGATGGTGTGCCTCAAGGAAGCACAGCTCAAGACCATCACTTCAGCATGGCACGTATATAGTTAAAGCTGATAACCAGATATAAATCTGACCAAAGACTTCAATTAATCATTCTGAATAATAGTAGCCTATTAGAAACGAGACAACCATTTAGAAGAAAATATATAATCAGCAGAGATCAAGAGAGAAGCAGACTCTATCAAGCACAGCAATAAGCATGGTTCAAAAGATGATTCATTAAATTAAAATCCCAAATTCACCCCCTGACCTGCACTCTTTTCAGATCAACAGAGAGAGGCACACATCATCTTTGATAGCTTTTCCATGGAAAAGATCTCTTTTTCTGGGCAGGTCAAAAAGCCCAACCCTACTGGCAGATGATGATTGGGACCTATTGGACCATATCATGAATTCATAGTTTAGAAACTGTCTTTTGCTGTAGAATAAATAAGGCCAGAGGGTAAAGCTCTTTTGTACCACAAATTTGAGCAATGGGATATCAAAAGTCAGTTATCCACTTGCTTGGTTGCTGGATGGGCATGGTAGGGTCTACCCTACTTGTCTAACCATCCCAACAGGCCACATTCTACAGATGAACTCTTCTCCACCTTTGGCTTTCACCCAAGGGTTCACCTGAGCTCTGACACTCCTCGAGGTCACAGATTCACAGCTGAGTGCACCTCAAAGTTGACCCCCAGAGTTGCTCAGCTCAACACCTTTATGGATCCCATCAGTTATTCTTCTGCTGGCCACTTGCCCAGCTAGGAAGGAGATTATCATTCATGGGCAACGCAGGAGCCAGATCCCTCCCTCTGGTCTTAGATCATCTACAAGAGATCCAAGGTGGCCCACCACTGGAGGAATGAATAGACCAATGTACTCCCTCACAGCACATAACACAGCAAAGAAGAGAGGGTGTTGACTCCAAAACCAGGCCATGGGGGGAAGGAAGGACCCAGGCCCTCCGTCCCATCCCAATCACACCATAACTGCCAGGAGAAAGCTTCAGAATTCCCTTCCTGTCTCAATCCTGTCCCACCTTTACTGGGAACTCCACTTGCTGTGAAGAGTCAAGGAGCCCTTTCAAGAACCAGAATCCCAACACATGCACTATACAATCAAAGCTTCCAACCCCACTACCAGCAGAGCCAGCTCTTATAGAGTTGGCTTCTTACCCCACCTCCAAGTTAAGGTGGGGGCACCTGGTGGTGATCTCCTCATCAATTCCCACCCAAGGCTAAAGCAGTCAGGAGGGGCTTTCTCACCTGGTTGTGGCCACCATCCACATGCCAACCCTCCTTCAGGGCTGGGGGGTTTAATCCCAGCACTTCAGTTGTGGACCAGAGCTCCCCTCATGGTGATGGAGGTGCTGACCTCCTTTAGACCCCCTGATTGAATCTTGTGGCATCCTACCTCAGTGCAAGGAGCTGGTGAAGATCAAGTGGTGTCCAACCAGCGGGCACTGCTATCTTTGTGCCAAGGCAGTGTCCTTGTTTATGCCTTCTTCTCCTGTGTTAGTATTGTGTGTGTGCTCGTGGAAGTGCAGGAGAGAGAGAGAAGATTAAAATGTGTCCTTCCAATTAAGACATTCTTTCCACCTCATTTAGATTTTCCTGTTCTTAATGCACTTCATCGTTTCGGTTCATTTTATCCAAGTGTTTTAAAAAGCTCTCCTCCTCTATTTCCCCCCGGTGAGGATGATTAAGATAGAACAGGAATGATCTGCATGTTTCCAAACTTTGCTGCCTGCTTAGAATTAAATTACAACTGCAAGGAGGAGAGGAAGGAGAGGAGTGAGGAGCTGTCTGCTCACAGCCAGACAAAGAGGTGGTACCCAGACAATGCAGGCAACACTTTCAGGCCACATTTGGCCTTCAGGAGGTGACCAGAGTCCAAACTAGCCAGAAATGAGGTAGACTGAATTGTACCCTCAGCTTAAATGCTCTTTATTCCCCATTCTAGCTCTGCTGGGCTTAGTCACTGCAGCTTGTTAGGGAGATGTTATCAGTGGTGTACAAATCAAACCTTTGTCCATGCTGGCAATACCAGTGGTAGAAACACCATTCCCTGTCTGCCCTCCACTTGCCTTTAGAAAAAAAATCCCTGCTTGTTTCTGCCCCATGTAGAGTTTTATCCAAACTCAAGAGAGTGCTGAGGGAGATGAAGCAGAGAAGCAGAGCAGAAGGGAACAGTGTCACTGGTGGAAGGGGCTGGTTTCTCCTTCAAACCCAAGAGTAACTTCTGCCTCCAGGACCAGCTGCTCTGCCAGTGATGTCCAAGAAGCAAGGACCCGTGCTCAGAACTGGAGAATGAAGCTGCTCACTCGTGGTGCTGTTGGAGACCAGCTCCCAGGCTGGATTTGCACCATCAACAAGGAGAAGAACCTCAGTTTAGCTGAAACCCAGCACTCCATCCCCTGCTTTTGAATGGAGATTCCATAGAGCATTACAGCACCAGGATCATCAAGCAGAGCTCTTGGCTAGCTACTAAAAATCACCTTGGCTTTTCTGTCCTGGTTCTGTGTAAAAAGGGGTTCAGGGCAGGACCCACACGGAACAGAACTATGTACTCACCTCTCCCCCCCTGAGAGAGAGAGAGAGAGAGATTTTGGAAAAAAAATGAAGTATATTGTTCAACAAGGAACAGAAAACAAAAAAAGGAGGTAAGGATATATATATACAAAGATTAGGGGGAAAATACAAAAAATAAAATATACAAAACCCTCAGAAATGGTTCCAAGGTCCCACGGAGTGAAAGGACAACTTCCCTCACCGAGCTTCAAGGCAGGAGTGAAATTAGAACCCACTCTCCATTCTTCTTATCAGAGTGTGTGTGGGAAGGGGGAGGGAATACAATGGTTCACCCCCCACCCGGGGTCCTCCCAGTTGCTGGAAGGTCACGCCCCCATTCTAAGCCTCAAATCACATTTTCATACAACATTTCTATGTGAAAATCCAAAGCCACAGGAGCTGCATTTTCTTGCTGGCTTAAATAATACCATTGGAATGGGGCAAGTGCCTGTTGTGTCAGTGTGGGGCATGGATATTGCTCAACATTGTGATGGTCAAAGATATCTGGTTTTCCTATCAGGCCATCCTCCTCAAGTAGATATAAAAGATGACCTGGCGTTCCTCAGCACCTCCTGCTGTGCAGATATTTTGGGTGCAATGAGTGAGAACGTTGTGCTAGCAAAGCCCATTTCATTTAAATGCCTGTTTTCCTCTCCCTGACTGGTATTTATTTACTTCGTGTCTGAGGTGGTGATGAAAAATGACCCAACCTCACCACAGAGGCTGCCCCATACGTAAGACTATTAAGATAAAGTCCCCCATAAGTGGCCCTAATAAAAGGAATTTATCACGAGACATGGAGAGGAAGGGATCTTTATTCACGAGGTGAATAGCACGAAGGGTTGTCATGGCAGATTTTCAGTTTGGGGAAATTATCATTCATTCTCCAAATTACTGGCTGCACAAAAAAAAATTACTAAATGGTGCGTTATCACTCCCTCTCAGCATGAGAATGGCTTTGTGGACCATTTGATTACAAATGGCTTGCCCCGTGATTATCATCAATAAATCACAGGTAAGCATAACACGTGCCAGGGGGAGGCTTGGCTGAGAGGTTTCTGGAGCTGGCAGGAATGGAAAGACAAAAGCACCCTCCGGCGTGGAGCTGTGGTCTTTCAGGGGGGGTAATCACTCACTTCATCATGCTGTTGATGCACAAGGACAGCCACGGCCTCACGTGGGCACGGGGAGGATTCAGAGGCATCATAAATACATTTCCTTACCTCTCCAGAAATCCGTGTGAGGTAGAGATACCTGGGTGTCTTTTTTTTTTTATCCCTCCCCCTTCTGCATCCTGCCAGGAGGAACACAGATGCAGCAGGTACCAAATGGCAGCCCAGGATAACAAATGAGGAGAAGATAAGTGATGCTTCTGCAGCAAGTTGGCTGAAGAACGTCCCCATAAGACATGAGACAAGCCAGGACATTTTTAGGGAGCAGACCCCTTTTCAAGGAGCCTTTGGGTTCTCCTTCCAAGATGTCTCAGCAATCCTTGTCTGAATTTAGGGAGTGTGTTGGTTTCTTCTGAAGACAATGTGAGGCTTTTTGGTAGTAGAAAGGCATCCCTGTATCCACAGACCCATTGGGAGGAGGAGGAGGAGGTGATACTTTGCAAGATGGAAGAGGTTCACCTGCATCTTCATATCCAAATAATCTTTAGTTTGTGAACTTCATATCCAAATAATCTTTACTTTAATGAAGCATCACAACCTGGAGTAGAAGAGCTGTTCATTTTTCTCCTGTTGAGTCCACAGAAGGATCTTAGTTAGCTCAGTGATACACTTCAAAGACCAGTTTGCATTTATTTAAGACTGCATATTTCTACTGATAAAACAATGAGAGCTTTCTGTGCCTCCTGGAAAAAAATGTGGAGCACCCTAAGTCAGTGGATGGAACTTTTGTCCCAAAAAAAGCAGGATGTGGGACCATTATGTTGGTGCCTTAGTGGAAAACCCTTCATCGTGGCTTGTTGGTAAAAAGAATTCCCAAAATCCTTAGTAGACATCCTCACCTCCTGTGTCAGGAAAGATTGTTGAACTTGGAAGACTTGATTCAATCACAGACCTTGAATTTGACCTATATCAAAGCTCATCCTTGCTCCACACAAGTCACTCATCTCTAAACTTGTCTCCTACAGCTTTTGTGAGGAGAAAAAATGCACAGTGAGGCTGGTGTGGGTCTCTTCTCCCAAATGACTGATGATAGGACGAGGGGAAATGGCCTCAAGTGGTGCCAGGGAAGATTTTGATTAGATATTAGGAAGAATTTCTTCACTGAGAGAGGGGTTGGACACTGGAATGGGCTGTCCCAGGGAGGTGGTGGAGACATCATCCCTGGAGTGGATGTGACACTTGAGGCTATGGTCTAGTGATTAGGGAAGTGTGGGGAGGAAAGTTGGACTTGATGATCCTGGAGGTCCTTTCCAACCATGGTGATTCTATGAAAAGTCCAAGAAGGTGAACAGAAGCTTTTCCAGGGAGGAAGGAAGGGTGTAATTCAGAAAGTAAGAAGGAATCTCCAAGCAGCCAAGGCGATCCCAAAGCAGCTGGTGATGTGTCGTGCCTGTTTTTGGAGGCAGATGTTCAGCCTGGTGACAGTGTTGGCTGTCCAACGAAGCAAAAACCTGTTTCAGCTGTGAAATCTCTGAAGAATTCCCCTTGGCAGCACGATGCTACTTCCCACCCACCCCCCATCATCTGCCTCTTAGCTCCTCTCTCCTTTTTTTGCTTTCTAAGAAAAAAGAGGAGGTTATTTTAAACCCCTCTCTGGAGCCCAGCGACTGGTGAGGGCCAGGGGAAGGAGCAGACGTGCTCCCTGTGGTGGGAGAGGGACCCAGCAAGGAGATTAAGATCTCTATCAGAGCTTGTGCCTCCGGCGATTAGAGAGCATTAAGGCTCTGTCAGTGTTGACAAACACTGCTCCAATTAGGAATTAGCTTGGCATGGCATCTGATAGCTCTGCTGGCTGCTGACCTGCTAAATAGACTGCTCCCCTCCCTCCTCCTCCTCGTTTAAGGGGGCAGTGGGCAGCAAACAAAACCAGAGACCTCTTTCCACCATCCCTTCTTCTTTTCCCCTTAATTGATGCATCTCCGTTGACAGCCCTGAGCCTCAGGCATGAATATTCATGCCAGTCATCGTGCTCCAGAAGTGCCACCCCTGCTAAGTTCAAGTCCAACATCACCTGTTACCACTGGGGATGTTCTAGCCTTGCATATTTCTTTCAATAATTTTCATATTATTGGAGTAACATTCATCAACAACTTAACAAAGGAAGTATCTTTATTTCTTGAAGTGTCCATCTAATGGAAAGCTCATCCAGACCCCCCAAGACCTTCCAAAACTCTTTCTACCTTCTTGGTGTCTAGCATCACAGCATATAAATACATTGGCCATCCACACAGTTGTAACTACTCTAACTGGTACAAGGGGAGCAGGTATTATACCACCTAAACTTCTCAAGGGGAAATTAGAAAGGCTTGCCATCCCTACAATCATGATAAATTCAGGTCAGAGAAAGGTATTGAGGGGGTGGGTGCTTATCCCAGCCCTCTAGAAGGGTTTTTAGCCTTAAAGTGAGGTGCACCAACTGGAAGACAACAAAGAGGAGCTGAATCTGAATCCATTTGAGTTACTGGGATTAGAAGTAGATATTTAAAAGCAACAGAAGCACAGACAGGATGGGGGACTGGCCAGGATCACAGCAGTTGACTGTTGGGGACTGTTAAGATGATGTTTTGCCAAATAGAGACCCCATCAGGAAAGATGAGGCTATCAGAAAGATCATTATAGATTTATTAGCTATCTCCTGGAGATGGAAGAACAACATAGCTCGACCAGTCATGGGTACAACAGAGGAAAACATGAATTCAAACCATATAGAAGACACAAACCATGGTTTGACTAATAATGGAATGAACAAAGCAACAATCCTGCTCACCGTGGATGAGCCAGTTGGCTTTTGTCACCTATTGGCTTTCGTCCACGATTGGCCAGCTCCTGAGAGAAAGCCAATGGATGGACCATCTGCATGACTGTGTTGGAGCCTGGAGATGTCTTGGATGCCTGTTGTGGGTGAGTGTTTTGGTTGAACGTGGAGGTAATACAGGATGGAGACTGTTGTCTGCTCTAATTTGGGCCATGAGTGGTACACAAGATCCCCAGATGAAGGATCTCACCACTGTTCCTCCACGTGCAACACAGACCAAGGTTCTCCCCTTCCTTGGTATTTCAGCCATGTTGATCAGAGTTGTTTTCTGAGTGATCCCAGAGCCAACACAGCTTCCAGGTATCACAGTGCTGGTGTGGGACTCTCACCAGGCTTTCCCAACACACCATATTTTGTACTGTGCTTGCACTTTTCCAACTCCTTTTCACTGTCTCTACCAGTCTTCTCTTGAAGTTTGCCCATCCTTGTCAACTGGCAAGGAAAAGCCAGTGAGGAAATGTTCAAGGACTTCCAAAAAAATGTGCTTTCCATAGCAAAAAGAGCTGTAACACCATCCCCCAAGTACACCAAGGACACAGAGAGTGGTTCCCATTTCACAGAGGCAGCCATTGGCCTGTATGGCCATGGAACCACCCATCCCATAGATACATCCAGCCTCCCAGCTAACCTCAGCTGCCACAGCAGTGGAGCCAGTTGCTGGCAAACCATCTCCATGTGGAAAAAAAAATGGAATTTGCCTTTCCAAGTCCTCTGAGCAACAGAGATATGAGATAAGAGCGAGTTGGATGGTGCCTGCACAAGGGAGTCCTATGTTTGGTGGCCAAGAACGTATCAAGGGAGGCTGGAAGAAGCTGTTTTGAGCTATTTTTTGAGTTGAGCCTTGCTTGAAGGCAGAGTGTTGTTTAACTCAGGTCCTGTCCTGACATCCTTGGCTCTTCTGACAACAGAACTGATGCTGGTACCCTCGCTTGATGGGCAACAACCACAATCCAGTCTTCCCATCTGTACCTCCTTCTCCCTCTTAGTGGAGCAGGAGGGTTTTACCCTCATTTATTGCTCCAGCTCAGACGTTTCCATCAGAGGGAGGAGGGCTGGGGGGGAGGCAGACTGTTTTGGTTCACCTTTCTGCAGCAGTGGAAATGGATAAGGTTCATATGCATACAAAAGGCTGAATGGAGAGGCAGGAGGGTGAACAGGGTCATACACCCAGATGGATTTTTTCATTCCAAGGGAAAATAACACCACACTCTCAAGTGATAACCGAGTCTTTCTTCCCAACTCGGACCCAAATATGATTTTTTTTCATCTGCACGTTGGAGGAGAGGAAAATTATACAGAATTTCATTCTGCAGCATAATAAAGCTTCATGCTGAATAAAGCTCCCATAAGGCAGTGTAATTACTGAAGGGCAGGAAACACACTTTCAGTTTATACCTAATCACAATGCCATATTGTGCACTGAGAAAAGGACTTCTGCAGGTCGGAGTGTTGCTGGAACGTGAGCAGCTCCTGAAGACTTTCTTCTTGGTAGGACTTTTGGGGCTGTGCAAAAGGGAGACAACTAGCTGAAGGCACTTAAGAGAGCATAAAAGTACCACGTGAGAAGGAGTCCAGGAGGCCTTTGTCTTGGACTTCAGACTCAACCTTGGTAGATTTTGGTCTCAATTTGACTTGATGCTGTGAGCTGGGGACCCCCAAGAAGGTCTAAAGGAGCATGTAGATGGATTTGGGTTGGATGGCTCCTGCTCCATCCCAGCTGAACACAGGCCATGAACCATGGCTTGTACACACAACAAATACCATTAAGACAAAAGAAAACATGATGCCACTGTCAACTGCTATTAATTCCTTCCTCTCTTGACTGATTTGAAGCACAAAACCTTCTGCAAAGACCAGCCAGAAGCTGCAAAACACTCAAACTGCCAGAGGTTGTGATAGGGCTGCTTGAAGCCAAGTGCTACTCACCTCATCTGAGAAACTGCCTAAAACAAGGGATGGGTCCAAGCAGTGTAGGAAATACCTAGCAAGGTTTTGAGCAGACTTGGGAGATCTGGGATAACCAAGCAGGACATGTCCTTTGAGGAGAAAAGCAAGGCAAAAAGGCAGTGAAGGGAAAGAAGCAATGCTTTATGGAGTGAGAACTCCTAAAGAGGATGACAAAACCCCCTTAGCACAGCTTGAAACATTGCTCCTCTGCCAGTAAATCCAGAGCATAAACCTGTTCCCTGTGTGCATTTTATTCCAAGGCCCTTCCACTAAATCCCCTGTGGCACCTCGTGGAAGGCGGCTGAGGGGTGTGCCAAGTGCTGTAGCATGGGAGGTCCTCCAAGACTGAGCCACAGATCCAGGCTAGAGGGAAGGTGACAGCCCATGTGTGTGCACAAATACGTGGCCAAAGGATCTACTACAGCCTGAAAAAAAAAATATCCTCCAGATGCCCTCCACTTGGGTTTTAACCTCGTTGGGAAGAGGTAAAAAAAGAGATGCAACTGTGAAAACAGCCCCTTAGGGACCTCCTGTAACCCCTGGGGTTTGTTTTCAGATGGATTTGGTTTTAATTAGGTGGAGAGGGGAAAGCTGACAAAGGGAAAGCAGCTTTTTTTTGGCTGGAGAAGCCAAGTCCCACCTTGACTCTGGAAAACACTCATGGAAAGTTGTCTTCTACTGAGAAGAGCTCTATGACTTAGGAGATGGCTCTGATCTGGAGGGGGTTTCTAGTATCCCTGCTTCACCTGAGCCATGTTTTAGAGGTTGCTGTTGGCTCCATCCTATCTCCCACAAGACTATTACAGGCTCAGAGTGACTCAGGCTGTCACTCATGGCCAAGGCTCTATCTTCATTTGTTCTGGCACCACTAGTGTCCTTCAACCCTTCCATCTGCCTCTAAGCAGTCACATTTTTTTTCTCAGAAAGTTCAACAAGTTATTTGTTAGCCAGAGCTGCTGAGATCCTTTCTTAACACCTCTTCTCTCATCCCCTGCCCATTCTCCAGCTTCTTCCCTAGGGGTTGGACAACCTTCTCCATGCAGAGGACTACTGAGGGGGAATCTTGCCCATCTAGGACACCACTGCAGGGTCACTGGTCTGAAGAGGGAATGCTTCCCCCAAAAGAGGCTAGGACCCTTGCTTTTTAATAGTCTGACTGGTTGATGGCTCACAGACATCCTCTGGTTAACTACCACACTCACATCTTTTTGCTCCTCTCTCGTTTCCAACTGATGAGCTCCCAGTTTAGAGCAGAATTTCGTGTTAATCCCCAAGTGCATGACCTTGCATTTAGTAGTCTTAAATTTCATCCCATTTCCTTTACTCTCATCTTCAAGATTATGCAGTTCTCCATGTATGGTATTGTGATCCTCCTTTACTTTGCTGACGGCTCCTAAATTTATGAGGGCTAGAAAATTGACAGGAAACTTAAGGCCAAGTCTAGCTGCCAGTTCCCATTGGATGGGAAGAGCAGATGGGGGTGAAATCCCCCAGCTACACATGGGTGATAATGGATATAGAGGAGCAGAGGACAGCAAGCAACCCACCCAGCAGCTGCCTGACCCTGAAATCGTGCACTTTCCCCATAAAAAATGAAATCACTCAGGGTGGGATTTGTCAGAGAGGAGAAAAGCTCCTCTGATCAGTCAGACCCATTTTTTTTCTCTCTCTTCACCAAAGGCAGTTGTTGCTTTTTGTGGTCACACATCTGTGGCCTGGTAACATCCTGGGAGAGCTGAAGATTCTGGATGTCACCAGCCTGCAGGGATTTCCCACGGATGGCTCTCTGAAAGTCATACCCTGCTGCCAAAACGAGGAATCCTCTGCTTGGAAAGGGACTGCACCCCATCTTCTCCTACCCAACGGCGGCTATGGAGTCACACCAAGTTTCCACAGGCCCCCTGATCTCCAAAAAATGAGTTGTGATCTTTTAAT
The DNA here is from genome assembly GCF_000691845.1 of Merops nubicus. Classification (NCBI taxonomy): domain Eukaryota; kingdom Metazoa; phylum Chordata; class Aves; order Coraciiformes; family Meropidae; genus Merops; species Merops nubicus. Next base: position 47,391 of record NW_008602309.1, on the reverse strand, counting down.
GTACTGTTTTACACAGCAAACCAAAACGTTTTGGATGCCCTAACTCAGATCCAAGGCTAAAAGAAGAGAGTCGGGGCTAGAGCCCAGGAAGATGTTGGAGATGCTGCTGGTGTGGCCCCAACTGTATAGAATTCTTGATCTCTACCCCACCTCCTACCCACCTGACTCTTTAAAACTGGGGGTTTTTGCCTTCTTTATGTATCTCAAAAGCCTTGAGCACCACCACATCTGAAAGAAAGGCTGGGGAACAGAGAGAGAGAAGTGTCTTCTGCTTCACGTGCACAGACACGAGGCTTCTGCTCAAACAAGAACTATGTGGCATGTTCCTCTCCAAAGTCCTTCGTGATGGGGACCTCCTCCTTCAAGCAAACCCCTCCGAGACCCCATTTCCCTCTGCAAAATCCCCTCTCTGTGGGGAGCCAGCCTCTAACCTCTCTCCATTTCAGAGGGGAGAGCGACCGTTTGGCACTCAGCAGTGAGCCGAGGGGATTCAGCCCTCTCCCAATCAGCACAAGCAAAGCATGAAATGAGGACAGGGAGCCACAGAGCGAGCAGGGGGGACCACATCCCTCGGAGAAAAAATTGGGAAAAAGGGAAGAAAGCAAAGCCTTTGCATGATTATGTCTTCCATCTGGTTGGCAAACGCTCTATTTTTACATACCTCCCCATCTCCCCCCCCCCTCCCCTCCTTGCCCTGTCCCCTCCTCCTCTGCCTGAGCAGGCAAAGTTCTTGAATCAGCAGATTCTGAGCTCGGGAGCAGTAAAGAGCTATTGAGGGACGGGCTCTGATAGCATTACAACCATCCATGGAGCCATTTTCTGTGGCGAATCGCTGAGTTCTACCTGGTTATCTCCTGCCTTGCACATCACTTCCGAATGACATGCTCTCAGTCTGGGCAAAAAAAAAAAATGAGAGGGGTTTTTTTTGAGAGCTGGGATTTCAATAATATGTGACGAAAGGATGAGATTACTTTCTGAGGTGGGAGAAGGCAAGAGAGGGGGAGAGAGAGGGAAGGGAGATGAAGAGCGAGTTCTTGGTTCTTTACGGAGTTTCTTAGCAAGGCTTCTTTCGTGGTGGGAAAGGCAGCCCAGTTGTCCTTCTTTGGATGGTTTCTTACCCTTTTCCCAGGTGATTTGGGCTGGGAGAAGCCCTGTGGAGCTCTATGGGTGAGCTTTTCACACAGCCATGCTGGCTAGCTCAGCTCCTGGGGGCTACCTGCTTCACGAGTGTCACCAGCCTTGGCTTCTCATGCACCATCAAGGAGAAGAAATGGGTCATTCTCCTTTCTAGCTATTTATGTCAAAGCTGTGTTTGCTTGTGTTGATGCTGCTAGGATGGATTGTTGTGGTAGATGTTTTCAGGGGTGCATGTCTTGGGCCACCTTTGGGATGGCTGAGAAATGGACTCTGTTCCAGAGGCTGGGTTTGGCATTCAGTGTGAGGTGCCCAGGAGCCAAGAGAGGTGCATGTACCTCATTAAATGCCCTGCCTAATGAAGAGATCACCTGGCTGTGAACAGCACTGGGAGTAGAAGCTGCAGAAGCAGCTCTAGAGGATGGCTGAGATGGGTTTCCTCTTGAAGAAGTCACAGCACATTGGAGGCCGACCTGGTGGCTTTATTTCCAAGGGCCCAAATTAGCCAAAGGCCATTTGGAAATGGAACAGGGGAGTGTGAACATCAGGGAGAGGTTCTCATGTGGGTGGGTGGATGTATAGATTGTGTCTGGTGGTGGTGGAGCCAAGAGTGCAGCAAGGAGATACTTTTATGGGTCAAATATTCCTCTGTTCAGCAGAGGTGGACTCATTCTGAAATGATAATCTCTTTTATGCCTTCAGATAATTCCTGTGCTGAAATTTTCTAGCCTGCCTCCCTTCCCTGTGTCACTGTGTTTAGCTTTCCAGCACACAGAGAAACCTGGAGAGGACAGGGAGGTTGTGGGACTTCACCATCATCACTCACCAAACTGGCTGTAGAATGGAAAGGACCCCAAGCTGCAGATTTATGTCTCCAACTTTTGTTTCAACATTCAGATGGAGAGTGAGGAGAAAAACAATCTCCAACTCCATAAAAAAGGCAAAGGTAGGTCGTGTGGGTCTACCACCTCCCCAGATGCTCTTCTACTCCCTGAAGAAGTCAGCTCAGACTCAACAAAGCCTGTAGCTCCACGGGTGAACTGTAGACAGGGCCAGAAATGCCTTGGCAGGTGAAGGAGCCATGTCTTTGCTGCAGCCATTGCACTGTTTGCCACGTGAGGAGGATTTAGGATCTTCTCTGGGGAGTGCTTACTTCTGAGGGACATTGCTGCCCAACAGAGATGGGAGAAGATCTGCAGGAGCTCTGGTGACCAACACACCATCTTCATGGTAATACCCAGCTTCCACTAGTGAGGAGGTCACCAGGGATGGAGGAGCTTCATGCAGCTGTGGTATGTGGAGGAGATCATCACTGGAACTAAGCTTGAAGCTGTGTGGACAAACCCAGAGGTCTTGCTCTCATTTTGCTGGCTGAGTAGAACACATGGCTGTTTGCTCTCATTTTGCTGGCTGAGTAGAAGAACACATGGCTACAATTCTTCCTTGGAGACCCAAAGCTCCAACCCAAACCTGTCAACGGAGCAAAGTTGCACAGTCTTGGTCTTGCCAAAGTGCTGCTCAGCTGGAAGTGCCCTTTGGCTTCTGTCTTTAGATAAGGGCTCTATCACTGACTTAACATATTTTATGTGTAACACACCCAATGCAAAAAGCATCCAAGCATCAAGCTGGTTTAAATGTATTTGATGGTATCTGGAAAAACCAGTTAACACTTCTTGGCTCAGTGTGAGATGCTCTGGCTGGTGAATCACTCCAGGAGAGGCCACTGTGGCTTGTACTCCGTGCTCAAACTTGCCTGCTAGCCAGTTGGGGGAAGGGTGGGAGGAGGACAGTCTCCTTCGTAAGGTCATGAAGAAGGAATTTAGCTCTCTGAAGAGCTAGAAGACCCAAGGAAGAGCAGGATGGGATTTGGCCTGTTTGCAAAGACCCCTTCCACTTCCAGCATCATGGGTGTTGTCCCAAGACCTGTTCCCACCAGCACACACACCTCTTTCAGTGGAGAACGTCCTGGAGTATGCTATGGCCATGTTGTACAGGGTTGTTGCCTGGATTTAATCTCATTTTCCCCTAGCTGGGAAGAAAGTGATGGTTCAGATTAACATTTCCCAGCAAAATTCAAATGCCATTGCTTATTTTCAGAGGTTGTTTTTTTATTTAAATTGGATTTTAGAAGAACACGAGAAGCACAAAGAGGAAAATCACTCATAAAGCTTTCTTTCTATTTACAAGCTAGTTCTTTATCTTGAATTTATGGTCCTTGATCCAAGCTCTTGTGTTAGCTGTAAGAAAACAGAGAGTTTGGGGGTGCTGTGCTAAAGAAAACATAACATGCCTTTGCTTTTGAACCAGGAGAGATTTTCTGGGTTAGGACAGGTATATTTGGGGTGATATACCTGGGCTAATGCTTCTGGGATGTTTAGGGGTGTTGTGACTCCATCACAGAACAGTTTGGACTGTGTCATAGGACAATTTGGACTCCCTGGAGGGAGAAGGTGATGGTGATGGTCCAAGGATGTACAGTCGCAGCACAGGGTCAGTACCACGTTCTTCTACAAGGGAAAAAGCAGTGAAAAACTTGCCCCCACTCCTCTTTCTGTCCTCATGATTTGCTGGGAGGCAGGGGTGAGGTTTGAAATGCTTTCAGTGGCGTTATCTTGGTGGAGTTCCAGGATCCCTGATGTAGATGTCATCATCCAGCGAGCCAACCTGTTCTCCCCTTATCAGTGTTGGAGAGAAGCAAGTTCCCAACCTCTCTCAGATGCTTGCCCTGGGGGAGGACAAACCCTGACCTACACCTCTTCTTTTTTGGGTTACTGTAAAGTGGGTCCTAGAAGCTCAAAGCCAGAAACACTCACATGCAGCCTGGTCACCAACTCCAAAGACAACCTGACGTCCATTCTCAAGGCTGATGGGAACTGAAGCAAAGCACTTTCCTTACCTTGGACCTCTGTTTCTCCTTCTGCAAAACGAGGCTCACAGTTTGGAAAAAAAAACACTTAAAAATCCATAGATGGAATTTGTCACCTACCTACCAAAAAAATCACAACTATTTTTTCTAAATTCCAGGTTAATTATTATTCCCTGAAGGTTCCTGGAGGCAGCACTTGGCTGGTGTGGAGAATTTGGGAGAAAAACTCCAACATTATTTATTATGTATAGATTTATTCTCTTTAAAACCCATGTTTTGCTGCAGCAGCCCATGCTCTGCTCCTTGGTTGGGGTGCAGGAAGAGGAGGAGGAGGAGGAGGAAGAGGAGGATGAAGAGTATGTGCCTCTGTGTAGCGTGGCTGGGGCTGGTTCCAAAGGATCCTTTTGTGAAGATCAGCAGTTCTTTGCACTTTTATCCCAGGCAAAGATTACATTTAACTCCCAGGGGTCTTTGCTCCCTCAGATCCTTTTCAGACTGAGTCCCTGTAGATAGTTTTGGGTGTCTTTTCATTTATTTTTTTTTTGACAGTATTAAATATACACCCCAGCGAGCCATAAATCAGTGGTTTATCAGAGAATAAATCATATCTATAATAAGGGACCACTTCTTTTTAATTGGACAGTGCATGAAATGAAACAGATATACTCCCTCAAAGAATACAAAAATGTGTCAGCTGGTCCTCTTTAATGAATTTTCATTTTCAACTACCTTTTCTTTGAGAGAAAAGCTATTTCCAACCCCCTTCTCTCCAGCAAAATGATCTTCTCACTCGAGGATTTGTTGAGTTTTATGGGTTATTGTATTTACACCACTGCATCTTTCAGTCCTACAGTAAGAGAATTCTTTCCTTCAGGTTCAGATGGGTTTGTGTTGAGATGAATCTATTAGAAGATTAATGTGCATGAGTGCACACAATGGACAAGGTATGGCTCTGACTCCAGATGTGGGACCCAGCCCATCCTGAGCATGTTCTATGCACTAGAATTGCCTCCACCTTCTGGCCCAGGCAGTGATAATCCTTTTCCCCCTAAGAACAGCAACTAAACAGAGCAGAGATACTCTGGTAAAACTCGTCTTAGAACTGCTGAGACTAGAAATTATGCAAAGATGGGAAGGCTGCATTCAAAGCATTTCTGCAAACAGACTGTGCCAGGTCACAATTCCCTTGGCAAATTCTTTCGTTTGGTTGCTGGTGGATAACTGGTTGGATCAGATTTTTATTGGTGAGAGTCTTGTGAGAGTCTAGACAGCAGCCCTAACATCTGCCTGAATCCTGAGGAAAATCTCTGCACTGGAAGTGCTCTCCTAGCTGACTTTTATGTCATTTGGGTAATGAACAGTGACCATAGGGAGATTTTAATTATTTTTTTAAGCAAGTATGGACCCATCTGATGAGGGAATGAAACAATGCAGTGTGTTAAAGGATCAGAGACACAGCACCAATGACACAGAACTCTAAAATAGTGCTTTCTTGCTTTTTTTCCTCATTCAGATCACAACCTCTTTAGGGCAGCAACTGAGTTGGAATTTTGGTCCTTTGGGATAATCCTGACATATTTGACATTTGCTTTTCAGCAGAGCTGGTACTTTGCTGTCCCAGCCCAAGAAGAGCTGAAAAATTCTGATCTGAAGGGTTGTGCTTTGCAGGTGGCTTTCATGCCACCCAAGGTTAGGGGTCCCATCTGAACAAGGCAGCTAGGAGCATCTGTAGAAGACAAACCCTTCAGGAGGTGATGGATCCCATTGCAGGAGTGGTGTGTGAGGGATGCCATTCATTTGTCTTTCCATCCATGGGGCCAGGGCTTTGAGATCTACCCTGAAATGCTTTGATCTAGGTAGGGATGAAGTCCTGATGCCTAACAGGGGTTGTAAGTCTGGTTAGGAGGTTGGTGAACAAGGAAGAATAGGGTTCCAACCTACAAAGAGCAGGTCTTCTCTAAGGGATCTAAGACAAAATGAGATGCTTTCCAAAAACAAAACAAAAACCCAAAGGAACTTTTCTGAGTAGCCAAATTTTCCATTCAAAACTGGCCCTGACGTTCACCCCAGGAGATGGGTGCTGACCAGAGTGGGAAGGAGGCATCTTGACCACGTTCATCACTCCGGGCTGTCCCCATCCCTCCTGTGGTGAAGGTGGATGGCCATGTGGGAGCCAACCCAACCAACTTGGTGTCACCACCTCTCTTGCTTGGCGACAGCATTTTGTGAAGGCAGCCAACGTTTTCAGGTCTCTGCTGGTGTGAAATGGGTCTTAATTTATTATGTCTTTGGCTGCCCACCTTCAACTCCACTAGTGCCTTGCATCATGATGGCCCCACTGTTTCTTTCTCACTGTCCTAAGGTAGGCAGGTTCTGCAATCATTTCCTCCTCCATGTGCTGCTAGTAAAGTCTTTATGAATTTGAATCTCTGTTATTATTTTCAGACACATGCTTCTATTTCCTCCCAACACCTTGGGTATGATTTCCCTCCCCTGAGTGCCCAGCTGGGTCACTGTAGGTAATAACTGGTTATTAGCTCTGGGCAGAGGTAGGAAACATTTCCAACCAGACCTGAGAAGATATTACAGACAGAAATAGAACATTATTCCACGCTCCTTGTCCTTGGTGGGTTTGGAGTAGGTATCATTTTCCTTTTTGTTTTGCTGGTTGAATTTCTGAGAAAATAAAGGCTTAGAAACACACAGAAAATTCTTTACCCTTGTCATCTTCATTCATCTCTTCTCCAGCACGACTGTTTCTTAGTGCCATCATTTCTTTTGAAATGCTTTGAAACCATAGTGCTTTTTTGTGTTTTTTTTTTTCCTCTCATTTGCTTTTCTATTAAATCCTAGAGTAGTTCAATGAAGACACTTGCCCAGATACGTGTGTTTCTTACACAAGTTCTTCATTGTTCAGCAATTTAAAAGGTAAAATAAGACTGCATGGTCATCATTGTATATAGTACATTAAGCCCTGAAGCTTAATATCTTGTATAATGCATGTTTTTTTCTGCATAATGAGATTGGGAAAGCAAGAAGACAGCTTTCTTTTTTTTTTTCCAACAGAAAGCTGCCTCCAAAATTTAAAAAAATAAATCCACAATAAAGTATTTGGGGAATCTCTTTGTTTAAATGCCTGTTAACCAGATTGGTCAGCTGAAATGAAAGTCTTACAAGGTATCTTCTCACAGGAGGACCCTGCCACCTCATCCCACGTTGCTACAACTGCTCTCTGCTGTACCTGGATCCTGACATCTTCTTGCTAGTAGAGCCACAGCTTTTCCAGCCACTGGCTGTGCCTCTAAAACAAGCTGGGAAGAAGGAAAACCCTCTCCATGGAGGAGTTTTGATGCCACACGCCAGTCTAATAAAACCAAACTAACCCAAGAGCAGTAGGCAAGGAGTGGTATGCCATCTAGTGTGCACTGTCTGGTGAATAAAACAGTTATTCACTGTAAACATGATGTCCTTCTGCTCTCTGTGGTTTGTAACAAGGCTGCCTTCAGTTTTTTGGGCAGCACTTAATGTTTCAATAACTTCTCAAGGCTGGGCACACCCTGTGCCAGGCAGGATGGTTGCTTTAAACCCAGCCACGTGGCTGCAAGGAGGAATTCTGCAGGTTGCTGGCAGTAAAGGGTTTGCTTCTGAGCAATGAGAATGCACCAGCAAGAGAGAAATCAAGGTAAAAATGATGTAGAAGACTTGTCTTCCTCTGTCTTGAAGGCTCAGGGGCATACAGGCTCCACTGCACCTTCTGCCAGGTCTCACCAGGATGGTGGGGTGGAGAGGGCATCCCAAAGCCTTCTAGAAAGTCAAGAACCCTCTTAGAATCATAGAATCCTTTAGGTTGGAAGGGATCTTCAAGATCATCAAGTCCAACCATTGAGCCATTAGGGCTCTAAAGTCCTCTGCTAAACCAGATCAGAATCTGTCAGGGCTGGAAGGGACCACAAGGATCCCCCAGTTGGTTTTGAGGGTCGTGTCCAACCTACCAGTGGGGAGCAGGGAGGGCGACCACCTCCTGGAGAAGGCAAGTTGGGACATGAGAGCCCACCCTGACACGTGGTCAGGACTGGCCTTCTGGTGTGATGTGCTCTTGGATTTTATTTAAATCAGTAAGACGAGAGGACAGTTCAGAGCACTGGATTACTTCCACTTTCTCCCTCTCTCTCTCTCTCTTTTTTTATTAGGAAAATAAAAGAGACTTTGAAATATTAAGAGAGAGTGGGATTAGAGCCCTCTCCTGCTACCCCAGTCTTTCCTCCCCTATTAATTTCCACTTGATTAGAATTCTTTTTGAAGTATTTAAATATGGACAATAGGAAAAAGGGAGGGTGAAGTTATTGAATATCAGTTAAACTGTATTAATATAAGCTCAGTTCCAGCTTTTATATAGATACTTCATATATATGTATAGTTTCCTCTAGGAATAAAGTAGATCTATCCCTCCTCCCCTACCTAAAGTAATTATGATTTTAAAAAAAACTATAATGAAACTCTTAAACTTTAATAGCCCATTTATAAATCCCCAGCTTAAAATTTAAATGCTTTAAAAAAAGTTTAAGAACTGTAGAAATTTGATTTTTTTTTTTTCCCCCCCCCACCCCTTTTTTCTTCTTTTTTTACATAAGAGACACTTTGATACTGTAAAACTTTTGAAGCCTCACAGCATTTCAGGGACAGTCACCCTTGGCCTCAGTGAAAATTGGGGTGTTCAGGGCCATCCCTCTGCCAGCCAGGTGGTCCTCGTGGCCTCACTTGCATCTGGAGAAGTGATGGAGAACAACTTCTTCTCTTTGATGGCCAGCACTGGAATGTTTCACCCTGATACTGGGTGTGATACAGATGCCCTGAGATTTTATTTTCTTAGTGAAGAGCAAGTCTGGGATTGCTGCTGGAGGGTCTGGGGTCCCCGTGACAGACAGTGCTGGGTGTCCACGTCATGGGCATTTTGTACCTCCTGACTCACTCCCTGCCAGGACAAGCTGTGCTTTGGGGGTTTATTTATAAATCTGTACTTTTATAAACCAGATTTAGATATCTCCATCCAGATTCATAAATCCTCTCAGCTAACCTAAGAACTGCAGTTTGATTTACCAACCATGACTCTTCGCATCAGATTTAACTCTCTGACTGACTCCTGAAACATTCCATTGGCTTAGAAGTCAGGAAATAGATTTACAAATCCTAAACCAGATTTACAAATCCTAAAACATTATCACAAGTCATGCCAGTAAGATCTAAAGGGGGAGGGAAAAAGAAAAAGAGGTGTTTGTTTACAAATATATTCTTTGCTTTAGGAATACAAGAGGCTGATTTATAGCCCCAGACTCTGAGGTCCTGTCATCCTTGTGATCAGCTGTAGAGATTCAACTCTGCCATTTAAATGCAAAACTCCAATCTGTAAATCTCAGTTGGCTGCTCTAAAGCTGAGCTCGACCTCTAGCTAGGCTGTAGGATGCACCAAGAGCTGGCCTGAATCCCACTGTCACCACCAACCCCTGTGCCCAAGAGATGACCACAAGATGACCATCGTTGCCACCCAGGAGAACACAACACTAACCATGTCAGGTGGAGGAATAAAACTAGCATGGCTGTGATGGAAATCTTGGCAAATTTAAGATGCTTAATGGTGGTTATTGAAGGAGAGAATGTGTTTAGGAACATCCATTCCCCTATCCAATGAGTTGTGGCACATCCTCAGTAGTGCTGTGATTCATCCCCTTCCTCTCCACGCCTCACCACTCCTCTGGCCTGTCTCTTGGGACAGGCTTAGCACCAAAACTAATCACAACTCATGGTCTTGTGCTCTTATAAACACCCTGGAAACAGTCCAATTGATGTATTTTTGTGGTGCCTCCATTGTGGCTTGATGGGCCCTGCTTGAAAGGGAAAGAAAAGGCATTTTAGATCTTCCTGTGGATAAGTTGTTCCACAGCATTTTCGAAGGGTCCTGTCATTTCTCTGAGGTGGGGAGACCTCTGCACTGGACTCAACAAATAAACACTCTGCAATTTAGCTGTTCCCCTTGCAAATTGTTCCTAATGATGCAGATTTGCATCTTCCACCATGGCCTGGAGAGACTTGGAGGGAAAAAAAAACTTGTCCACCACATCTAATGTTAAAATGTGTGAAAGCACCTTCACAATTCAATGATTTCTCCATTTTTTTCCCCCCCCCAACTCCTTCATCTTCCAGATATACATCATAAAGCAACAACTGGCACTAATTCATTTTCTCCTTTGCCATCACCTTTCAAGGAAAAAGCAACAAGGGTTTTCTACCAGGTGTAAACACAAGGAATAAAAAGACCAGATAACAATGAAGATTTCATGGAAACTCACAGATAGGGGCATTCAAGTGTAAGGCCTGCAATGAAATGGTGGGCAGCAATTTTCAGAGGACAGTTTGTAAACAGAAAGCTGAAAAAAAATGCAGCCTGAGAGTCAATTTTGAGGCAGGAACATGAGAATCTAAAGGGGGTCAGTGGACCAGCACACGTTACCAGAAAGCTTGGTCTTATTGCAAGGAAATAGTCAATTTAAGGAATCAGACACCACCACCACCCTTTGGTCTCCTGAGGCAGGTCCTCACTAAAGGGAGGCTTTAGTCCATGGCTGCAGATTTTCCTCTCTAATTTCATAGAATCCTAGAATCCTTTAGCTTGGAAGCGACCTCCAAGATCATCAAGTCCAACCATCAAGCCAACACTACTGAGTCCTCTGCTAAAACAGATCAGAATCTGTCAGGGTTGGAAGGGACCCCAAGGATCCCCCAGTTCCAACCCCTCTGCCATGAGCAGGGACCCCTCCCACTAGATCAGGCTGCCCAGAGCCTCCTCCAGCCTGGCCTTAAAGACCCCCAGGGATGGGGCCTCAACCCCCTCCCTGGGCAACCCATTCCAGGGCCTCACCACTCTCATGGTGAAGACCTTCTTCCTCATGTCCAGCCTGAAGCTGCCCACTTCCAGCTTTGCCCCATTCCCCATAGTCCTGTCACTACCCAGTAGCCTAAAAAGTCCCTCCCCAGCTTTCTTGTAGGCCCCCTTAAGATCATGGAAGGCCACAATAAGGTCACCTCAGAGCCTTCTCCTCTCCAGACTGACCAGCCCCAATTCTCTCAGTCTGTCCTCATAGGGGAGTTGCTCCAGCCCTTAAATCATTCTCATGGCTCTTCTCTGCACACTGGACTACGAGCTGGAGCCATTTCACAGATGCTGGTGGGACTTGGATTACAAAGCAATGCCCAAGATCCTCCTCACCTGGTCTTTGATGTGGACTTTGGGCGTTTTGCTCCTTCCCTTCCCATCAGAAAATAAATAAAAGCTCCTTTCCTAATTAGAAAACACTTAGCACTCCTAGTGCCTAGGCCCAAACCTTGTCTAGATGCAAGGAGAGTCAATCCCTTGGAGTCTTCTTCCTTCCTCACACCAAGCTGCCCAAGAAAATGCCATTTCCACTTCCCTCCCCCCCCAAGGAGATGACTTCTGTCTAATATTATTAAACTTTATCCACCCACCTCTTCCACCATACGCCCTCAGGAGCCAGGAATAATAATATTGCAAACCCTGTAATAAGTATTGTGATCACTGCCTAACAGGCAGTCTAAAAAGGCTGAGGATAAATAAATTTCAAAAAAAAAATCATTAAAAAAAAAGCCTTTTCCCATTTATCTGTGAGAGGGAGAGAGAAAAGGGTTAGCTATTAAAGATCCCACATAGCCACAGGCAAATTCTAGCATCATCTCCTTGCAGAGACCTTTTTCTTTTTTAAAGCAGAGATTACTCTGGCAGTTCAAGGTGCTATCGAGCTCTAACCAGGGACAATTACAAGGCTCCAGTTGGAGCCTCTGAGACGATGCTTACGTCTGATAAGGTTGAAGGGGAATAATGGAAGGAGGGAAGTGATAATGGACTGCTGAATGGGTGGGTTGAGGTATCATTGCCATAGAGCCTGGAGTCAGGAACTGCTGCTGAGGCAAAGAGGGTGTGGTTTTTGCCCTTTTTTTTCCCTTTTTTCCCCCCTATTTTGTTTCTGTTTTCCCCATATAAGAAAAAAATCTCTGAACATGCACTTCAGAATTACGGTTTTTTCCTCCTAGCTCCAAGCAACACCAATAATACCATTCACCAACACTTTTTATGCCTTAAATGCATTCATAAAACAGCCCTGCACGCCTTGTCCCTCTCATTACTCAGCTCAGAAGATCCAGAGACCTTTTCTTCTGTTCTCTGCCCATCACTACCTCACCAAGGACCAGGCTGGACTCTGCAGCTGCTCTCAAAGCTCCCAAGGAACGACCAACTTCACAACCCAGCATTGCCAGTAGACCACAGAGAGGGCACTGACAAAGCTTTCATTGTATTTTTTTGCTGAGTTTTCTTTTCCTGAGCCAGATTCTAGCTGATAATGAATTTGGTGCATTTAAATATCCAATAAAACAAAGTCTACTGGATTTCCTGCTTTGTCTATGAGACTCTTCTCTTTTGAAGATCCTTTTATATCTCTCCTTCCTTTTTGGAAGTATAAAATCAGATCAGGATTTGACTTTTCTTCTTTTATTGAGGCAGGACAGAGTTGTCTCTATCTTTTCCTCTCTACCACTGAAGGCCAGCAAGTACCATCAAAAATCTTCTAGAAAGAGGGATTTTCTCTTCTAGAAAGAGGGATCTTAGAAGAAAAAAAACAAATTAAATCTTTTTTATAGTGGAGGCCCAAAAAAACCCTCTGATGTACACAGATATGGAGGTCCTTGTAAAAAGTGAACACACACTCAATGCATTTTTGCTTGGCCCAAGAAAAGATGTTTGCAGTCTCCTGAGAGCTGGACAAATCCTGGCCACTGGGGTGGATGATCTCCAGGCAGAGAGGTTGTGCTAGACGTAGCCAACTCCCAAACCATGGAATTTGCTTTGAAGAAATCACAGCACTACTTTTGGGGTTGCATTACTCTCACCTGCCTTTGAACACTGACTATAGCTGAGCTGGTGGGTCCAAACTCATGTTTCAGCCCAGGGAGACTAATATGTCTTCAAGGAGTACAATCCATCCAACCATCTTAAGATGGGCTGGGCTGTGAGGTCCAGAAATGTCCATTTGTCACTCTAGACTTTACTCTGAGCCTGAGGCAAGAGTCCAGGTGTAAACTTCCATGGTGTTGCCTTCCAAAGGCAATGAGATAACCCCACCTTTGAATTAAACCACATACCTCATGGGGTGATAGCAATTCAGCAAGTCAGAAGATTGTTTTCCCTCGTAGGTCTTCAGCCTTCTTCTTCCCAAACACTTGGGACTGCAGGGACAGTTACCAGAGCTGATGGACCAAAGACACCTCCAGTGTATTCAGCAGAGACAGAGAGAAATCTGAGAGAAGACTTGGCACTCGTGGCATGACTTTACAGAGGACAATGTCCAAAGGCAGGTACATTTCCATTTCTTAATTAAAACAAAAAGCAGAAAAAACTGGTGCCATCTGCAATGGTTGAAGATATTCAGTATCCCCTTCCTTGCTACTTTAATTTACTCTTCCTCCACACCAAATTCCACCACTCTGAGCCTTGGGGTGAGGTGAGAGAACTCCATGATTGAAAGAGCCACAAATTTCTGTATGAAGAGCAGGTAATAGATGGGGAAATGCCTTTCTGTCATGGGAATGGCCTAAAATAAAGGAGCTGCTGGGTGATGCCAGCAGAAAGGAGATGGTATCTGTTGGGGTTATACCCTGGATTCTAAATCCAAATGCATTTCAACCAAGATCAGTTGCTTTGAAAAAAAAAAAAAGGTAAAAAAAGAAGGGAAAAAAAAGGTTGATTTTCTTCCCAGCTCTTGGAAGTGAATCTGTTTGGTGTCAGGCTGAAAGAAGACAGCGTGTAAGTAACTGAAAAAGTGTTTACTCAGTGAATTAGTTCAGCTTTCATTGTGCACAGAGGATTATGGCCTCAGCAGTGGATGAGCTCCATTTCAGGCTGGAGTGGCTCACTTAGCTACCTCCAGGGCAGGACTAATTATCATAGGACTTAGGCCATTAAAGGGCTTTAACTACCAGTGCTCTCTCCCAGGTCTGGATTAACGGGTAGCCTAGAGCCAACCACCCAGATAACCATTCAGCCTCATGGTCTGGTTTGATTTCTCTGCCCTCTCTGCCCACCCCTTTTGCCTTTAAACTTCATTGTTATTGGTAGAGCTGGAACAATAGCTGAGAATATTAATAACTACTCCTGTAAAATGTCAAAGGGTTTTTTCCCTTTATCATTGCTCAGGCAATTTTAGAAAGTCCTATCAGAGAGCCCTTACCTGACTCAGGTGGATTAAAAGGGGGCTGCTCAAAAGGCACCACCCCCAAGGGAAAACCCCAAAATGCCCACAGAGCCCAGCTCTGTTGTCTACAGGACAATAATTGTGGCAGGAGATCCTAGGCACAGAAGTAGCAAAAAGATTCTTGGGCCTCTTGGCTATTAGGCAAGAGGAGAGAAAAGTTATTACCTTATTTCACAGAAAAAGAGCCAAGGTACAAAAGCTTTAAATGGTTTGGAGGTAAAATTCAGGACTATAAAATCAGCTGCAGCTTGGACAGGCAGCTTCTTTCAGCACAAGGTCTCAAGAAGATGTTGAAGGAATCTGGCAGGTGGGACCTTGGAAACAAAATAGGTGGTTTTTTACACTAGAGAAGCATAGAGTGTGGTAGACTTCTGGTCTGCTCCTCATGCTCATAGGGCTGCAGAGATGCTGTCCTTCCTGCTGACCAACACTGCTTCTACTCTGCCATTTCTGTGTCACCTTAGGGCACCAGGGAGACCAATCCATAGGACTTCTTGGCACCATTTGAAGGTGGAAAAGTTGGCAGTGAGCTCATAACTCTTGATCCCCAGTGTAGCATCTTTAAGACAGTTTTTCCTCTCCACCTTCCACTTTTACATGGTGAAGAAAAGGTCCATAGAATCATAGAATCATAGGTTGGAAAAGACCTCTAAGATCATCAAGCCCAACCATCAACCCAACAATACCTTGACCACTAAACCAGGTCCTGAAGTACCACCCCCACACATTTTTGGAACACCTCCAGGGGTGGTGACTTCACCATGAATGGTGTTGAATGCAGATCCCTACACTGAGTATGCATGGCCCAATATGTCAACCATTTACAGGCACAGATGGTCTTACTCATGTGAACAACTCAGATCTTTTAGAAAGAGCATTTGTCCAGTCAAAACCCATCAAATCCATGACAGATTCAAAGCTGCAACACGTATTCCTCCATATACTTATGTCCTTCTTGAAAATATGTACAAAATAGATACCTGTGCAAAACAACACACAAAAATCAGTGTTTTGTGGCACTTCTTCACCTGTTGTTACCAAATTACCAGAGTGCAGCTCAGAAACTTGCTGTCTACACAGTGAAAGACAACCCTGACCCAACCAGACAATGGTTCTAGATGGGTGGTCAATGCTCAGCTTCATATCTTCATACCCTTCTCCATCTCAGGAACATGACATGTGTGTGAGGCCAAACATGCTCAAAAAACCAAGGTGGATGTAAAACAAAGCCCCAAAAAGGATGCTTGTACTTCCCCTTCTTGCCCCTGATGCACATGTGAACCAGAATGCAAGAAAAACTGCTTAGGGGAGTGCCAGTGGAGTCTTTGTTGTTTGCAGATGAATGGAGCTAGTTTCCTTTCCCTGTGATTCTGAGTATTAAATTCCTTCTCCTCATCATTGACCTGCTGCTTGACATCTTTTGCTTTCAACTCATTCATTCCTCATCACATCTGAAAGCCACCACACTGAAGCCCATCAAGAACAACATAACAGAAGCTGCTCCCTAAGGAAAAAAGAGGCAAAAAAACCCTCAGCAAGAAGGTACCTTTGAAGAAAGGGCATTTCTCAGAGGGAACATAGACCATCTGAAGAGCTCCTCTCTCCATACCAAGGGTGCTCCAAGCCTGACTGAAACATCTGCCTATGAAATCTATCAAGAAAGCCCCCCCAAAAAAATAAATGATGAACTGGAATAATCTAGGAGCAAGCAAATCTGCTCTGTCCTCACCAGAAGAGCACTTTTAGAGGCAGAGACTGTCTTTTACTGTGTGCTTGCTCAGCACAGCAAGTCGTTGACCTGTTTTGTAGCAGACAGGGATAACAGTGGTGAGACAAGAACCCCAGAGCTAAGGCCAGGCAGGGAAATGATGTTCGGGTGCCTCCTTCTCTTGTTTATCAAATACAGGTTTCCCACCTTCCACTGAAACTGCAATTAACTTGTAAATGTATGCTACAAAATTAATTCTCCAGCAGCTGCTGTTCTGTAGCTAGAAGAAAAGAAGTCAATGAAACACCAAAGTGATGTGGCCTTCATGAAAAGTTCTGCCTTGATTAAAAACAAAAAACCACACCAAACCCTATGAAACTAATAAACTAAGCCCAGATTACACAAAGAGAGCCCAAGGGCTAAAGGAATTCAAATTTGGAGATGTTCCATCCATAACACTCCTGCCTCTAGCACAGGAAACAGGGATAGGAAAGAGCAGGCTGAACTCGACAGCCAGGTCTGATCCAGATCTGAGCTGGGATGATGCCCATAGCTACAGCTAAAATATTGATATTACAGCTCAAGAATCTTAGCAACTTCAAGGTGTTCTTGGATGTCCACCCTGTGATCTGTTGCAATGGGATCCATGAGCTCCCTAACAGATGCCAGTGCTGAAGTCAAGACTAGACAAGGTGGGTGATGGCTCTGGTTGACTGGATCCTTGAGATCTTTGTGGTTTTATACACACACCTCTGTGGTAGGAGATCAGAAGTTGGCCACCACGTATGGTGTTTCTCACTTGGCATCAAGGGAGGAAAGTTCATGCTGCAGATACAGGAGACTTTAGCCATGGAGAAAAGGAGTTGAATTCATCATCCACATGGTGATGGATGATGAATTCATCATCTCAAAGATGGGTTCTTCTGAAGGCTGGTTTTCCAGAAGACACTTGTGCTGAGAAACAGAGAAAAAGACACTTAAAACAAAGGATAACATTAAAGAAAAAAAGAAAAAATAATTAACCCATTCCCCTCCCCCCCCAAAAAATAGCACATTATGGGAGAACAGCTAATCTTGTAGCATAGGCACAGGACTCAGTGCTGGGAGGAGATAACAAAGACGAGGGATTCTTGTGTTATGAGTCAGCTGCTGGCCCCCAGTTTTACATCTTCTCAGCAGACACAACAGGCACTGTCACACAATGTCACCATGCCTGCAAGAGATAAGCTCCTGGATGAAAAGCAGCTGGCTGAAGCTCAAGCCAGGTAGGGTGGAAATGATGCTTCAAGGAAAAAAAAATAGAAGTGATTTGGGCATTTTCTAAGACAACACTGATGCTCTCTTCCCCCTCAGAGGGAGAAGACCTATGGACCTGGACTGTACTTACTGTTTAAGGCTCAGCCTGTGCTAGTCATGAGCAACCTTTGGGTACCTAGGTCATTCCCTTTCTTTCTGTGAACCCTGGTGAGGCCCAGGACTTCATCCAACCAGATCTGAAATGCCTCTTCTCCAAGAGAAGACTGGCATCACCAGATCAAGGTGGGTTGCAAAGAACAGAGGATGCCAATGAATTTGCAGCAGATTTTCTCTCCCTGATTTGGGGGCACAGCATTTTCCATACCTATAGAAGGACTGAGGAGTGGTGAGGGTGATGGGTCCAACGCCAGGATCATGTTCCATTTGTTCTGATCCAAGAGCTGTTAAGTTCTTGTGAGCACTATCAGCATGGGGGTGAGTTATTTTCCACATGGAATTATTAATGAATTGTGTTTTCCTCTGGGTTTAACCTCTTCCATCCCTTCCAGAATGACCACGGGTCCCAAAACAACTTCCTACTCTACTCCCTAGTTTTCTTCTCCCTGCTTTCTTTGGAAATCAAGTAAAAGTGAAGAGGCACAAGTTCAGTATCAAATAACCTACTTGCCAAGGTGACATATAGCTGGATAAATAGTGGAGAAATCATCTCTTGAGTTAACTCCTGCATCTAGAAGTAATTTAGCCAACCTGTCACCAACTGCCTAAAGCAGTCAACAGGACTACAGCAATTTCTTTTGTGGGGCATGGCTTAGTCAACTGAAATTGAATTCCTTCTCTCTGACCTGGTTGCCTCTTCTTGTCTGTGCCTTCTTTGAGACATATAGGTTCTCTTCTGATGAAGTATTTGCAAGCTCTCTGTCTCATCCCAGCATGAAATAATGGCCAAAGCCACAGAATTCCTCATGAAAACAGGATGTGCTTTTTCTATCCAGCTTGCACAGAGGAAAGGGCAAGAAGTCTCCTCATTGGCAGCTCCACAATACCTACCTCCAAGGACACTTTCCTCCTAATCCCCAGTAACAGGAAGATTTTTGTGCCCTGAAGCGTGAAGGTTTATGTCTCTACCACAGTGCTGGATGTTTTGTTTAAAATCCAGAGCATTATAACTTCTAAAATAGCAGCTGCTTTCCCTTCCTGTGGATGCTTTAGCAGCTGAGATCTGCTGACTTGGGTCTCTCAGCAGTAAGGCTTGTCAGAATAATGCAGTGAAATACGGCGGGGTAGCAGAGCTCAGAGGGTGGCAGAGCACCATGATGAGAAGGTGACTGACTGACTGGGTCACCCGAGTACTTGGCTTCTCTAAGCCCTGTCATGTTCACACCAGGAAGCCCACAGACCTGCTCATGATGCCTTCATCAATAGACCAGATAATTGAGCATCTGCTCGTTCAGTGGGTTCAGGGAATAACTTTTTTGGTTAATATCTGCTCTCCTGAGGTGTGTATGCCTCTAACAGGCTAAAAGGTTGTCATAACCAGGCATGGGGGGAGTGGATAAAAGCAGTTTGACCCCATGACCAGTGGTTGGATGTCCCTCCTTCCTTGGCTTGGCGTGAGCCACACTGTGAGAACATCACCAGCAAAAACTACCCAAGGGGGGGATCTGCCCTCTGAAGGGATCACTGCTGCTCAGTGACTTGCTCCACACTCCTAGAAAACACATCCAAGACTTGTGACCTCTTTAAAATTTCCTTCTGCTGATCAACAAAGTTCCCAGAGTCTTCTTCTGCCTGTCCCCAGCCCAGTGCTCCTCTCGGTTGATCTGTCCTTCCACAGAGTCAGCAGCCCATGGATCTGGGACACAGCTTCCAAAAGTTGGGCTGCCAACGGTTCTGCCTGTTAAAGTTTGACATCTAGCTTGCAGGAACCTCTCTTTTCCTGTCATGCTGGGTGCATTCTGCTCCTGGGTAGAGCACAAAGAAAATGCAAAGGTTCTACAAAAAGAGAAATGTGCTCTCACGGATCTGTATAAAATTACCCAAGGCTGGGCACGGCAACTCTGCCTCTCCTCCTCTTTGGAGTTGCTTCTTCCTCCTCTTAACACGTGGAACAAATGTCTCCTTTGGACTGTGATGGGGTAACTCGGCGAGGTCTGCAGAATTGCTGCAGATGGACCTTGGGCTGGTTTTATTTTCCTCTTGAACCTCGACGGAAACGCCTGCACAGCAAGTCGGGGCCTGTTCCTTTTTCCTTTCTCCTTTCTCT
>NW_008602309.1:11397-27697 GCF_000691845.1 Merops nubicus | reverse complement strand
TTCCCCCCCCCGCCCCCGTCCACCCTCCCCTCCCATCTTCCTGCTAATATCGCTGCTTCATTCCTTTCCCTGTTGGCTATTACTATGGACTACAGCGAATCTAAAACTAAATAATCCCCTTAGTGTCAAGTTTTCTGGGCTGAGCAAATAAATCTAACCAAATGCATTATCTAGGTAGAGGAGGCTGTTGTAAGGGAGGGGGGGAAAAAAAAAGATAAAAGCTA
The DNA here is from genome assembly GCF_000691845.1 of Merops nubicus. NCBI lineage: Eukaryota > Metazoa > Chordata > Aves > Coraciiformes > Meropidae > Merops > Merops nubicus. The sequence continues at coordinate 27,473 of NW_008602309.1, read as the reverse complement.
TTTTACTTTAAGGCAAAGAGTAAACCCATCGTTTTTCACTCGCATTGTACTTTTAAAGTTTCTTTTTTTTTTTTTAATTTTATTTTAACTTTAGTCTTCAATCCTTTTCTCTTTTCATTGTAATAAAGGGAAAAAAAAAAAAAAGCAGCAAAGCTTCTGATTTCAAGCATTAAAGAGAGGGAGAAAGACCCCTGATAAGGTGCCGTCCAAATCCTCCTCTCAGACGGGTAATTCTGATCAGGCAGTAAAGAGGTCGAAATAAATAAACCCTTCCCCACTTCCTCTCCCCTGAGGGAGGGGGCACGAAGGATATTAGAAAACTCCTTTGCAGGAGGAAGAGCACATGGAAGATCTGCATGTTACAGATGGAGGCAGGGAGGTCCACGGGGCTTCTGCCCTGCCTCAGGTTCACGGCTCACAGGAGCAGGATTTTGTCTGTCCACGGGTGTGGTGGCAAAGAAGTCCAAATTTGGAGAGGGTTCAGCCTGTGTTGGGAGACAGGGTTAACCCAAGCCTGGTGACAAAGTGCTTCAGGCCTGGAGAATTGTGTGTTTCACTCCTGTTTTCATCTGATGGGTCTTTGAAAGCACAAGCAAAGCCACTTCAGCTATTAGCCAGCTATTCTCCTACAAATCCATGACCAGCATCAACCAGCAGACCTCCATTGGACTTGCACCAGCCAAAAATCAGGCTGACATTGCTCCCATAGCTGCTGGCACTCACACATGAACCAGGCGTGGTCAGCTCTGCCTTTCTCATCAGCCTTCCCTCTTTCCTGATGTCTATGTCACATGTGGTCTGGGAAAGGGTGGAGCCATCCTCCACCCAGCAGTCTCTCTGGATACCAGCCTCATGAACTGTTCACACGTGGAAAGAGCATAAACAACCCAACACCAACACCATTTATCTGCATCCATCCTCTCCCATGTTGGTTCTTTTCAGACGCAGACCAGATTAAGAAGACATCTGGCATATCTTTGCTTTTGCAAAATCAGAACCTGACTCACACGTTTCTAGAACATAAAAGCTCTCACGTTTTGGCCTGTGCAAGTGAAACACCAAATGGGTTGCTGATTTTGGATCAGCACTTTTGGGAAAGACAATAACTACCCCGAATTGTTGGAGATAGATGCACTGATAGCGTGAGGTGCTGCTCCTTTCACGTGCCTCCCCTTGGCCAAACTCTGCCCTCTCCCAGTTCAATGCTTTTTTTTTCCCACTTGAACTTCAGCTTTAGAATAATTAATTCAACAACTTTTTCTCTGCATTTGGTTTAATCCTTTTATATATGTTTTAGGTTCCCCATCTCTGTAGTCAGCCTGCCAACGTGATCTGCTCTTAAAATCCATTAATCTTCAAATTTCTCCTGGTTTAGATGGGCAGACACTACTGGTTGAAATTGATCCCTTACCTCTTTCTTTTCCCTTTTTCTTTTTGATTAAACAATGCTTATAATTTTTTAGACCCCTCTAGTTTAGAGCTAAAGCCACAGGAAGAAGAATAAAGGGTTTGTTCTATCAGTTCTTTTTATGTATCTTCTCAGAAGAAATAAAATCTCAGGCACTGCTCACATTGAGGAAACACAATAAAGAACACTCCACACATTTTGGGGATCAGTATCTGCAATAGACATTGCAAGTGATCACAATCCAGCTCTTGACCTGCTCTTGGTCCACATAGCAAGGACACCAGACTCTATCAATTTGCAATACAATAGTGCAAGCATTTTGCTCATTCTAATCCAATACTTTCTTAAACATCTGCACAAAACTGCCAGCTTGGCTGGGGAAGAACTCTAAGAGTTGAGAAAGAACTGCAATCTTTGATAAACAAGCAGAATTATATTATCTGAGAAGATCAGGCTGAATTACCCATGTGCCCTAAAATATTCTGCAACTTCTTCCATGGTCTTATTGCATCACCCAGCACTACCCCCTCCTGGTAAAAACACACCACAGGCTATTAATTTCAAGGGCACACTATTTTCTGCAAAATCTGGCTTGACTATTCTGCCAGTATGAACAGTTTCTGGGTCCTGGAGTAATGTGAAGTGTGCTCCAGTAAGTTCCTGCTGGTCTGCAAAGTCCTAGTAAGTGTGTGCTGAGATTCCCACATTGCCAGAAGGTGCTTCCATATTAAAAACACTTGTAGAGTGGACTGCTAGGAAAAGGAGCTTGTCCACTCTTCATATTAGTGTTTTTTCTGGAGTATCTTCCTATGTAAATGATTATATCTCAGGAGCATCCCTCTTAAAAGAAAGTTTTGGTGGTGTTTTTTACTCACTCCATTTGCAGCTCTATTTTTCCTATGTAGACAAGAATGATTGATGTCACTTGCAAGATCTGCCTGCTCCCGAAATGGAGATTTTAACCAAAACCATTTTCCACTCCCATTGTCCTCAGTTGTCCCCCTCCCACTTTGGAGACCCTAAAGCCCCTGTTCACCATCCTGAAGTCGTGACACCATGGACTGCATCCAGATGCAATGCTTTTCTTCTTGGGCACAGAAACCTGGCTGCAAAAGTGCATTGCTTCTAGGCAAACCTTTGCCCTGATAGGTGATTTTTGGCATCCAGCCTCGCCCACCCTCCTGCAGGTGAGGGATGCTGAAGTACAGCCCCCCAGGCCTCTCTCTTCAGCAGCAACAAGGGGGGTTTACAGCTCACAGCATTTCTTTGCAATCTGGCTGCATCCCTCTCCCCTGGTTTTTGTGAGCCAGCTGCCACTAGGAAGGATTTCCAGCATCACTGCACCAGATCTCTGCCAAAATCAGCTGAATCCCCTCTTGCTATTGTTCTCAACCACCTCATTCACCCAGAGGTTTGGTTTTGTCTGTCAGCTCTTTATGCTGCTGACTGCTGTAGGTTCTCAACAGTTTTGAACTGGTGAGGGAGGACAAGTGTGAGAAAAGTCTGCTTAAAAAATGGGCCCATCTTAAATCACCTTGTCACTCAAGCAGTCCAGAGCTAGGAGAGCATGATGGCTTTGGCCTTGATTATATTGTTGATAATCCATCTAGACAAACCCTGTGTGTGTTTAAATACACACATGTGTGTATATATACAAATATATATCTATAGATGTGAAAAAAAGGGACATTTTTCTTTACATTATCTTTTAGTGGCACAGGAATTTGGGACTGAAAGGGACCATTTCTGCCCACTAAGTTGGCATGTAGCTTAATTTTATCCCATGTATAATGTTATCTATTCCCATCACTTTTTAATTTGTTTTGGGTTTTTTGTTTGTTTGTTTTGTTGTTATTTCTTTTTTGTCTCATATGAGTTTCCAGATTTTGGGGGAGACTTTTCCAGACCGTGGATCTTCTTATCTTCTTCTGGTCACTGATTTCCTGCCTAAATTTATTCGTGGCTATTTTATCTCACTTTGTTCTTGTGCCAGTGCTGCTCTTTGATTGGAGCAACTCTTTCCTCTCCCTCACCTTTAATCCTCTGATACTTTTCCTGGGTGTTTGCCCCTTTTACTGGAGTAGCCAAGGCTCTTTCTGCCTCATATGTGGGACTTATTTCTGTTCCCCTGCTTGCTGTTGGAGCCTTACCAAGCCATGGCTCCTGATGAGCCCATGTCTCCCCAACAATGGGTGGCTGGAAGAACCAAGTGTTTCCCCAAAAAGGGCTCAGTGGTGCAGAGCACAGTAGCATGGACACTTCCCTCCTTCCACTGGAAACATCTTGCCTGAGACATCCCAGAATTGCATTTGCATGAGCTCTGTGGCTCTTCTTGTCATCTCAGGCACCAAACTGAGTTTCTTCTCCCCCTGCATCCCACCACAAAGCCCATTTCTGCCTCACCATCCTTGACTTTGCCTCCTTTCCTATACCTGTGATCCAGGTCAGGGTGTTCTGCACCCCATTCCTAATCGTGACTGGAGGATCCCATCCTGACTCTGGCCCTTGCTAAGCTGTAATCCTGGCTCTTGGTGCTGAATGTCTGGTACAAAGTCAAGACTCAGCCCCCTCCTTCCACATGATCCTGTGGCTCAGTAGTTCCCTGTGCCACATCTGTGCATCTACCCCCACTTTTTCTTGCCCTTTCTGAGCAAAGCAGTCTCACTGGTAGTAACAGTTACCCTAACTCAGCTCTACCAGATCTCACATCACTTGATCCATCTCAACTTTAGATATGATTTCCAGCTCCTCTTCTAAATGGAAAACCCTCAATAACATGTCTCTCCTCTTTCCATGTTGTATACAGGAGCTTGTTATCATGTTGGTGTTCCTGGGTAGCTGGATTGCCCCAGATGGACCCTCAGAACACACTTTACATCCAGCAGCACCATTTCCAAAAGAATTCAGCAGGTTGGGATAACCTCCAACTGTTGCCCCATCAAGATGTGGTCCCTTTGTAGATAGAAAAGGGATGTACTCTCCCTGGGTCTGGTGCTACCTCTCTGTTCTGAGCTAGAGGACCACCCTGTGGGAAGCCCCCAGCTTTTAGTCCCAAAATTGCATCTGTATTACATGTATACTTTGTGTCCTGATTTATCTGAGATATCTGCTCTTGTGGACATGTTTTCACAGGTTGACCTTCTCCATAAAATACTTGCTCAGTGGTAACATGCTACAGGTGCTCCTGCTTCCAAGGAACAAACTTTCCCCAGAGAGGCAGTCTCAGAGTTACTTTATTTTGTAAACACATCAAAACATTTAAAAATAATGAAATTACATTTCTGCAAAGACTCAGCTTCCACTAAACTCATTCCCCCTACTTAAATTTTATCCTGGGGTAGCCCAAAAGCTCTGCAAAAAGGCACGCAGCACATCTTCATTAAGATAAAGATGCCAAGGGGGAATAGGGAGAATTACAATGCATTCAAAATGCTCTGTGCTACAGAGGGAGGAGTTTTGGCCAGAGACACTGGAAGATGTGTGTGATGGAAGACTGGAACAGCCGTTCTGTGGAGGACACGGATTCCACTTCAGCATCTCCAGCTCCTCCTGTTTCAAAGGAACAGAAGCCCTGGGAAGTTTCAGTAGGAGTCACAGAAGGGTTCAGGCTCATTTGAGACAGATCAAAGCATTTCGTTTCCACTGTGACATCATTCAGTGGCATGATTTACAATGGAATTTTTAAAATGAGGGAGGGAAAGTGGGTTTGGGACATAAAGAGGAAGAGTTTCCTTCTCCAAATGCAAAAGCAGGACCTCTGGGATTGCCATAACTTCACTTTCCTTCTGTGTTTCCTTCTCCTAATTTAATTTTTGATAAAATAAGGGCAGCTTTTGAAGCCTGGGAGTGTTGGAGTCAGCATAAGTGCCAGGAAAAAAACAATCTGTGGAAGGAAATCTAACAGAAACCACAGAACACCCACAGCAGTGAAGCTTGGTGTGGCAGTTCTGCTGACCCTTCACAACACAAAGATAAAAGAAAAGTTATTCAAAATGATGCACAAAGCATTAATATGCTTTTTTTCTTTTTTTTTTCAAGGAATTCATTGCTGTTAGACACCATTTAGGCTGAGAATTAGTGGGATTCAAACGCAAACACAGGGAAACAACCAGCTGCAACAGTGATTCAAGGAAAGCCATGGGGACAACAGTCCAGAAGATCATTCCCTGATACAGCTCAGACCTGTCCAGAGCATCTCAGCAGTCAGATCTGAAAGCTTTGCCCCACAGCACTTCCCTCACTCACTCAGAGAGCTGCCTAAACACTCCCTAAACAAATTCCTGCGTGTCACGCTGATGGACTGAACCTTTGCAGTCATCAAGTTTGCTCCCTAATCCTCTGGCTTTCAGCTCAGCATCCAGGGAGGACTCTTCCCAAAAGAATGCAGGAGACCACAACGGGGCTTTTCCAACAGAGACTGCAAGAAGTGGGGAAAAAAAAGTGAGGAGGGGGTCGCCGGGACAAAAAAAAAAAGCAGAGGTATTTTTAAGCTGCTGATTTCGAGTGCTATTAAACATGCTGCCCACACAGCCTTTTAACCCTCAAAGATATCAGATAAGTTGGTTTTTTTTTTTCTCCCCCCCCCGTGGTGAGCTGAAGTGGCTGTCATTATCTAGGAAGGTCTGTATCATATTGGAATCTGCCAGCGCGGGTCAGCGAGTCCGTGGTGTTCTGGTCCCAGCTCTGGTGCTGAATTACATTTCCCAGGCACAATGGCTGCAGAATGGGTGGGTGCTTTGTCATTTAAACTGCATAAAGAGGCAGAAATTGATTTTTATTGTGGATCTTCATATCTAATAAAGCTCTGAGGGGCTCTTTTCTTCTCCGATTGAATGGCCATTGAATGCTTTCAATCTAGTTCTGTGTTTCATGCCTAAACTGAATAGTGGCAGGAGGAAAATAGATGGGGGGAAGAGAGGCCAAGTCACTTTCCAGATTGAAAAGGATACAGAAACGAAATAAATAAAAAAATAAAAAAAAAAAGTAAAAATGAATCAGAAAAAAAAAAAAAAAGGAAAAAAAAAAAGCCATTTAAGTGGAAAAAGGAACTTTCCTGATGCTAAGGAAAAAAATGGCTTTGTGCAATGCACACACAGGACCGTGCCTGTGGCTGAGTGGACACACATGATGGTGTGGAAGGACATGGGACTCAGTGAAATATCATCAGAGGACCCTGATGCCACCTCGATCCTGTGCTTTGAGACTGGAAATTTCCATCTTTCTGGTAAAGAGATGTTAATAGTGCACATCTCAGAGCTGCCTTGCATGTGTTGCCCTCAGTAACTAATATTTTGCTTAGGCAGCTGTAAAATGGGGATGGCTCAGTTTATGTTGACGTTAATTAGTGGAGAGATTGGTTTAGAATACAGTGGTTTTTAATGTAATTAGTACCTAGTTCATCACGTCCTCCTCAAATCAACAAAGAGACAATAATACATAATGGCTTTTCAGTTGCTCTTTGATATGTATTGCTCATTTAGGCCTGATCCCCTTGGGAAGCTCCATGACAAATAACAAGGCCAGTAGTGTTAGCATTAATTGGTCTTGCTGATGGTCTGATTTAAGGTCCTAGGGAGTCCCTCTATAGCATTTCAGACTGTGGTCAGACACTCTTGGGAATTTTGCCTAATTGAATGTTGAGTCTCTTGATTGTTAGACCCAGGAGAAATAGTCATTGCTTGCTGGTGGGCTCAACCCTTCCATGCAACAGCCCATGGGATGAAGAAAACAACTGCCCAACAACCCCTGCAAGACCTGGAAGAGGTGTCAAGCAGCAGCCAACTCCATTTGTGGTGTCTTCCTGCCCTTATCACTGATCTGGTGCTTTTCTACACATCAGCATCTTCAAGTTTTTTGACTCCAGTGTGTGGAAACCGAGCTCAGAGGTGTCATCATGTTAGGACTGCATTTCTTGCATGGTTATTTTTAATGTTTTCAGTATACATCTATGACTCACGGCCTTGTACCTTCACTGGGAACCTCCTCCAATGTAAGTTGGTGCAGGAGATGTTAGCAACCCATAACTCAAACTGCAGGGAACTTTTTATCTTGAAGAACGTGTTTTGATTTAGTTTTCTTGCAGCCACCCAAAGCCCTGCTGTAGATGTCTCTCTTCTTAACTTCTTAATGTCATCAGAACTACAAACTCTTGGTAATCCTGCACCTGAGCAAATGTAAACCTCTCAGCTCTGTGTCTGAAGAGCTGGTCCTTCAGTTTGAGCCATGAAGCATTCAGCATCCCTGTCCTTCCTTGCACCTCAGGTCATGAAAACCTCACTGAGAGCCTAATGATATGTCCCATGCCTCCTCAAATCCACTGCTGAGCATCTGATTATGGTGGTCAGGAGGACAGTGGGCTTCCTAGCAGTCCATGGATGCTCAGATTCCCTTTTCACTAAGGGCTTTCTCACACACACACCCCGGTCGCTTTATTCTCAGCTCATAAAAAGGAAGAGGAAGATGTCAGCTGGATATTTCCTCTCATATCCTGGAGAAGAAGAGAGGATAACTTTAAAAGTTAAGCAAAGCAAACCTCCCACTGGATACATGACTGCACGTTTCCTTCAGGAAAGAGATTTTCCTTAGGCTGCTATAAAATGGGAATCATTCACTTTATGTTGGCATTAATTAGAGGAAAGATTGGTTAGGAATAGTGGTTTTTGATGTAATTTGGCTTTTTACCTACCTGTTTCTGCACTCCAAATAGCTTTGGAGGTAAGCCCCAGGCAGTCAAAGGAGTGTCAAAAAAAATAGAGTGGTTACAACTTTAACTTCCCTCTGAAAATCCTAGAGAAAAACAAGTTTCTCAGAGAGCAGGAGATGGAAAACTGCTGAGAAGTGTTTATCCTTCTTCTGTCCCATGGCAGAGAGCTCAGCATGAACCATCCTGAAAGGACCTGCCCTTCCTACCACTGAGAACTGGAAATTTTTTGGAAATTTTTTGGAAATGGGGACCCAGTAGGGTATCTCAAGAGAAGCACCATTCCAAAAAATACAGAAAAAATATTCCCAAAAAGGAGAATAATTCTGAAAACACTGTAATAGAATTACAGAGCTGCATGATACACCTTCAGCCAGAATAATGTTTTCTATTCCAGCCTCCCTGCCTCAAAATGCAGTCACAGAAAAGGTCTAGGGGAGGGCATAGGAAATTATTAAGGGCATGGAAAGACATCCATGCAAAGAGAGATTAGAAAGATCATGACTATGTAATTTAGAAAAGACATGAATAAGAGAAGCCATGATAGAGATATAGAAAATAATTTGCCTTTTCTGGTTTGCAGAGGACTCAGCCTGCACTGGTTTCCCTTCAGATTCATCCAGGACCCAGATGTGCTTGGCAAGGAGGAAAACAGATGTCATGGAGCTGGAGGGCATTCTCCAAGATCCTGGTGTTATTTGAGATTCAAAATGAGTCATTTTAAGTCCTGTGGTCCTTCTTCTAATCCTGGATCCTCTCTAAAAAGGAGGAACTCTCTCAGGAATCCCTGCCCTTTTATTCCCTTGGGGATGTTGTAGTCAGAGGAAGCCTCTTTGCCCTCTCTGGGTGTCAGGAGCAGTATTTTCAGCACCTTGGCATCTGCATTACACTTGTTTTTCTTCATACACCATTCCTTGGAGACAGGGTCTTATTGGTCTGGCACTGCTGGTCATGATTGATGAATATCTCAGTAAAAGGACAGGCCAGTTCTTTCCCTTCAAACCAGCTTTGTGGCCAGAACATCCCACTCTAGATGCTGCTCTAACATCTCACGTTGGAGACCTCCCTTATGGTAAAACCTCTGGTGAGTTTAATGAGGGTCATTACTACTCTCTAAGTCATTAAGCTCATGGCACTAGCATCATGTGGGACCTGCAGGAGGTCTCCTCTTTCAAACCCTGTCAACGTTTAAAGGACCCAAAGGCTTGTTTTCAGCCTAAGGCAAGGATGGAAGTGCTTTTGGCCTGGAAATTCTCTCTTAGTAGAAGCTCTATCTCCCTTCCCAGAGAGTATTTTGTGTAAATGCTCTGGTAACAGTTTCAAGAAAAGTGTTTTAAAGAGAATGTGAATTTTGAAGGGATACAAAAGGGCTCATATGCTTGAATGCTTGTCCATTTCTTCCAATTGTACTGATTGGTCTAATAAAAGGTTATTAGATCTCTCTATACAAAGTTGCCTCTATTCAAGAAGGAGCACCTCTGACACTTATGATACCATCCAAACTCCATGCCTTTCAAAACACAAGTCTTAGACAAAGACTTACCATCTGAGGGCCAGAAGGGAAAGGATAAAAAAAAAAAACCTCCAGCCCAGCCTGCAACGAGGGTACAAAGAATACAGACAACAAAGGTGCAAGGAAGAATGATCCAAATTAAATGGTGAGATCCCAGATGGACTCAAGAGACATAATACCTCATCTAACCTCAATGCACAATGAGTCGCCGGGCACAGAAATGAAAGCAGAGATCAGCTGGATGCCAAGCAGTTTGTTCTCAATTTATCCTGAGGAAGAGAGAAGTCTACAGCACTTAACAGAATGGTTTCTGTTTGCTTTGGGTCCTGCCAAGGTCCAGAATGAAAAGGGGCAGGACATTTTGAAGAGCTGCTGGGAGCAGCAGAGGTTCTCAGAGTGCAAGGTGAGGGATTTGGGAGCAGGTACACTGGTGAAGAAACAGCCAGGCGAGTGTAGTGCCCAGAATTGAGGTTTGACATGTGGACAATTCCTTTCTCTGCAGAGATGTGTGATGATTTTTGTCTCTGCAGAGATGTTGTGATGATTCTTGTCCTTACAGAGATGTTGTGATGATTCCTGTCCTTGCAGAGATGTTGTGAGAAATAAAAGTTTCTCTGCAGAGACAATTGTGAGGAAAGCAACTAATTGTCTGAGAAGGCCATCAGCTGATGAGGCAAAGGCCTGATGAGGACCAAAACATTTCTATTGGCTTTCACCCAGGACCTGGTCAATCATGGACAAAAGCCAACTGGGTGATCAACAGCAGGTGTCCTGCTTGTTAAGAGAAGAAGATTTATGCTTGCAGAGTTACATGGAGAGTTCATCTGCTGGTGGATGCACCAGGCAGAGTTTTCCTTAAGAAGGACCATTGGACTACCTCCACATGATCAAGGTAATACCTAACCATGATCTCAACTGGCATTTCCCCCAGGATGGCTTTGTGGGGGGCATTAGGTTCCTTCCTTTCCTTTCTCTTCTCCTCTATTGTATCACCAGCAGTGAATGGGATTGTTGCTTTGTCTGTTCCACCCATTATTAGTCAAACCATAGTTTGTATCTTCTATACTGTTTGAATTCATGATTTCTGTTACTTTGTTTGTTCCACCCATTATTATCAAACCATAGTTTGTATCTTCTATATTGTTTGAATTCATGATTTCCTCTGTTGTACCTGTGTCTGGCTAAGCTGTGTTGGTTTTCCATCTCCAGGAAATAGTTAATCAATTAATACTGATCTTTCTGTTGATAACCTTCAGAACCTTGTCTTTCCTGAGGGGGGTATCTATTTGGCAAAGCAGAATGGAGCCTCTCCCCATCAACCTGGAGAGGGAGGGGACGTGAGTCAGGGCTTGGGACCACTTGGATAAAAGTCTGGAAATAGGGTAGGATTTCTTAAGGTAACTTGTTTCCATATATCAAAAATATCAACTTTTGGTGCTACCAATTAGTGGTAGACCTCTGAATGATGGAGAGCTGAATCTTGACAGCTGAATCTGACAGCCATTGGTAGCTGGCTGTCCTCAAGCTGAGGAAGATCATAGAATCACAGAGGGCCTCCCATCAGCCTCCTTTTCTTCAGACTAAACAACCCCACTTCCCTCAGCCTCTCCTCAGAAGACCTGGGCTCTAGTCCCTTCACCAGCTTCATTGCCCTTCTCTGGACTCACTCCAGCACCTCAATGTCTTTCTTGTAATGGAGAGCCCTAAACTCAACATAGTTTAGGGTGTGGCCCCACCAGTGCTGGGTACAGGGGGACAATCACTTCCCTACTCCTGCTGGCCACACTCTCTCTGATCTTCTTGGCCACCTGGACATACTGTTGGCTTGTATTTAGCCAGGCATTGACCAACACCCTCAAGTCCTTTTCCACTGAGCAGCTTTCCAGCCACTCTTCCCCAAGCCTGTAGTGTTGCCTGTGGTGGTTATGACCCAAGTGCAGGACCCAGCACTTGGCATTGTTGGACCTCATCCATTGGCCTCAACCCATTGATCAAACCTGGCCAGATCCCCCTAAGCAGATCATGAAGACAAGATGAAGGACAGATGCTACTTTTCTGGGCTTTTTTCACCAATGACCCCAACTGTAAGTGACTCTGACCCAAGGGGAGGGTTGTGCTGAGGGTCAACGCTTGGGAAGTTTCAAAAGTGCCACTCTGTGCCTGAGGGGCAGGCAGTGACAAGAGTTCCAAGCAAACTGGTCAAAGCCAGGCTGAAATGAGTGATAGTGATGGTCATTGCTGCAGATCACGACCAGTGACACCAGTTGAGTTTGTCAAGCTTAAGATGGTGGTGGGATTTTTCTCTGTTTCTCTCTGAAGCATCCATCCTCTTTGTTTGCAAAGCCACAGGTAGGCATCTCTCAGGCTGGATTTGTCTGACCCAACATCAAAGCAAGATCTGTTCATGGGGGTCTGTCCATGGAAAAATAAATGTCACCTTCTCCCTGCAGGGATACAGGGAATCTCTGTTTAGTGAAGGGCAAATCCTCCAAGCATCCCCTGGAAGACTATCTCATGTCCACCTCTGGCCCCTCTCCATGGGAGGTTGGATGCAAACATTCACAACAATTACTCAGAGTTCAATTTGCCTTCTCCACGTCGTACTCTTCCACCTTTCTTCTGCCTCAGAGCACAGCGTGGTTATCTTTGAACAAATCAGCCCTTTTATTTCATTTTCCAACCATTGCAAGAGGCAGGATTTAGAGATGGATGGCCAACCCCTCTCCTCTGGTAGGACAAATCCTCTATTTCTCTGTGCCTAGAGAGATTTTAGATCGGATAAGTATCTTGTCTGAAATCCATGGACACAGCACACACTTTTTTTGTGCTGTTGAAGTAGAATTGGGCAATATTAATGCTGTAATTCTAAATCTGCTCTACCTCCTAAGTAGCTTCTGTAGCGTTCCTGTTGGGTTTTCTTGTGCACTCCTTGCTTTGAGGGTTGCTATTTTGGTTCTATTCTCACAAGGGCTGACATCTTCCATCTGGGTTCTGCTCTCAGAACTCATTTCCTCAGGTCTGCAGAGCTGTGGTTGGTATCCCAGCATTGTCTGGGCCATATTTCTTTTGCCATGAACTCAAGATGCTCTTTTGCAGTGGTTTTTGGTTTTTTTTTTTCCCCACCAGGACTCCCACTTGCAGTGCTCTGCTGGATCACGTGCAGCCACACAGAAACCATTCCTCATCCCTATTAAAAAAATATTCCAAATGATGTGGGGAGTAGAAGTTTGAGTTAATTACAAATTATTCTCGATTTCACCAGCATTTTATTAACAAATCCACATTAATCCAGTATTAAAGCAGGGCGGGATTATAGGATTTCTCTCATCTGAAGCTTGGAGCAAAGGAAGTCTATAATAAACCCACCTATTCATTTGACACAAAGCTGTTCTATCAAATCTACCACAACATGTCCATGTGTCATGCATTGTTCCCCCCCTTCCTCGTGACATACATATGCAATCCTAGACAACAGAAATAGGGTCTTTTTACTAACTAGGATGGCTACAAAACCTATCTGGGGTAAAATTGCCCTTCCAGCTCTTCAATTCTGGCCTTTCAGGTTATGCAGGTGACCCACGGGGCATATTCTTCCATCTAGTGGAGACCTAGAAGCTCCCAGCCAAGTCTATTACCACCAGAAGAGCTCAACCCACAGCAACCTATTTAACTGGATGAATTTGCTTAAAAGTGAGGTAATTTCCTCTGCAAATTGAGGCTTAGACCACGAGGTGGGACATAGCAGAGACAGAAAAGAGAGCTGGAAGAAAAAAGATGGCAAGGCAGAACTGCTTCATCTTGATCCTGCCACGCTCCTCAAAATTGTCTTGAAACTTTTCCCAGAAAGGAGCCAGCTAAGGGACTGAAACGGTTTGCTTTAAGATCTAATCCTTTTAATAAAATGTAAGGGTCAAAATTTCACGTTGGCAGTGGAAATTTTGCTAAATAGGGCATGATGAGTTTGCTGTTCTGCTCCCAGACCGCTCGCTCGTGCCTGTGTGTGATGGTGGCATGAAATTGCCATGTCTGCTGGGGTTGGTGCAGGGTGATCAGGCCAAAGTGTAAAAGCTCCTGAGCTGAAATGATTCATTTTCATTTAATAGATTTCATTAATAAAAAAAAATCCAGAGAAAATGAAAAAGTTCAGATTTTGAAGATCTTTATTGTCTCGTTCATGGGGACATTGTGGATATCTCGACACTGATTTCATGTTATACCTACAAAAACTATCAATTTTCCCCCATTTTTCAATGAAATAAAAAGGGAATTTGCTCATGGATGCTTCTGCTGATTCAAAATGTCACATTTCTGCCTGAGAAACAGGGATTTTCAGCCAAGTCATGCTGTTGCTCTTTGTTTAGATGTGACAACAGGCTTGGGGCTGTGCAGAAACAAGACTAGCTGCCTCCTAGGACATATTAGTTGAGACATGCAGGTGGTGGGGCTTGGGGACAGGGATCTTTCAGAGCCATGTTGGGGTTTTTTTGTGCCTCTGCGTGTTACCTGCCTTCCAAGTCTGTTTTCCCATCATTGTTTTGGAGTAAACAAGTGAGCACGTGTTGGAGAGACGTAGCTCCTTTGGAAGAACTGTGCTCCCTTGAAGAGGGAGTATTTTCCAGCAGAAGACTTTTACTCAGCTCTGGGTCCTGGAGCTACAGCACTCAGTCCTTTGGTGCAGATGGTTTCACCCAGCAGGGAGATAGACACCTCAGTAGCCATCAGGAGCTTTTATGGGATCTGGCACCTACCTGCCCTTTGTAGTCAGAAGATGAACCTTTCTATCTGTGATTGAACATCTCAGAAACTCTTTGGGTAGACTACCCAGCTGGCTACCTCTCCAATGGGGTAAGGCTCATGATCTTGCAGCCAAACTCCAGTGTTGGTTTCAATCAAGGCAAAGGCAAGGAGAAATGCTACCTCAGGATATCAGCTCTTGCTTCTGACTGTCTCTGAGCTGTCTTGATGTGTCCTTGGTGGTCAAAGCCTGGCCAAGTACTTGCTCCAAGCCACGCATTTGCAGAGCTCCTCCAGCTCCAAGCAAAGCCGAGGGAGAGGCTTTGAGGATTGAGGTGTAGCTTTCCTTAGAAGACAATTTATGGTCTATCTCCTCCTTGCCAGGTCTCTGCCATCTTCACTAGAGACCCAGTGCTGGGAGATGGGTCCTTTGGATGCTCTGTAATAACAGGCAATCTGAAGTCCAAACAAGCTTTCTGTGCCATCATTTAAGGAGCCTCCAGTTGACACAGCTATGGATGGAAGCCAGTGCTAAGGTTCTGGGCAAAATGCATCATCTGCTTCAGGTTCTGTTAGGTAAATTAATGCTTTTGGGTTTTAAAAAAAAATAAAATGCATTAAAAAGAGAGAGCCCAAGGAAGTTCTTTAACAAATTAGTCACAATTTGCAATAAAAATGATACAAGCAAGAGTTCCAGGACAACAAACGACCCCAAGGCTGACATCTAAATTAAGCAGACCATTTGTATGGAGAACTTTCTTCTCTCTCACCTCAGCTCAAGCTCCATTTTTGATTATTTTTTGGGGGAATGGATGCACGTGCTCACTGACACAGCAGGCAATGCTCTCCTAGCTGATCCCAACCCTGATCTTGGAGCCAGAGGTGAGGCAGTGGGACCTAATGGGAGCAGCATCCAGGGGACCTTGCAGCCTGTTTGCAGCTCATCCTCCAGCTGCTTGGAGGAGCTGGGAGGGAAGGACAGACCTCACTGTCATCCTGGCCAAGCAGCGTTGAGGACAACACGAGATCTGGGCTAGGGACAGCAGAGGCATCTTTGATGGGACCTCATCCCACCTTCAGTGGAGAGCACTGGGGTGCAACGCCATGGGAAACACCAGGCTTGTCCCTTAGCAGTGACACGAGTCCTTTGGCTCCCAGTGTGCCCCCCCTGAACCATCCACCTCAGCCATTAAACACATCCAAACGACGTACAAGGCTTCCAAAAAAGCCAGTCTCAAAATAACTTCCACTCAAATGCCAGCAGCAGACAAAGCTAAAGAAAAGCAGAGGAGCAGGCACCCTTCAAGCTAAAGCATGTTATTAAGGAATATTCCTTTTTTGAAGTTTGTTGATTTTATTTTTATCATATTTTAGCACAAACCCTTTTCATGTTATAAATTAAGTAACTGCTGCAGAAGGGGGTTATGTTGTGGGTTTGGTTGGGGTTTTTTTTTTCAGATCCATTCCTATAGAGAGAGATTTTTTTTTTTTCAAGTTTCCAGTACAAAAAAAAAAATATAAATTAAAAAAAATCATGGAAAGCCGTGTTGAATTATGTGATACATTGAAATTAAAATGAAATTCCAAATTATCTTGCAGTCAGGGGCTGATGTGGACTGAGTGATAATAAATAAAGGTTAAAAGGACATTGGCAAGTCTTTTTTCATGGCTTTCAATTTTTCCCCTCCCTGTTGTTTGTAAAAACCTCTTAGAAGATTAAA
>NW_008602309.1:0-11366 GCF_000691845.1 Merops nubicus | reverse complement strand
TTCCCTATTGATTTTTTTTTTTTCTTTTTCCACATTTGAAAACAGCATTTATTTATTTTCTCTGTTTCTAATGGAGCTGGGATTAATGTGGCTTTATTTGTTCTCTTGCTTGGCTTGTGCTTTCGTCTTGTGAAGGGACCCAGTGCAATACATGGAAGGGTTTTTGTTAGCAGGACTGCAACAACCAAACACTTCATCAACGTTCTAGCCAGAGGCCAAGGTCACCACTAAATATCTGGACCTTGGAGCAGCCCCCCAAAAAAGCACAGCTCGTTTCACTTTGGCTCTTGATAGCCCTAAATCTAGGGCTGTGCACTGGTCCAAAATCTCCACACCGTTGTATCCTGTGGTCTGGAGGGAAGGGAAGTGCTCAGAGCAGAAGAATTGGATCAACACATGATGAGAAATAAGGCTTTTCATCCCCCCTACAGGTCTGGGTGGTAGGCAAGACTTCAGGAGAATACCCTGGACCTGCTGGAGGGGTGGGAGGGTCCATAGAATGATTTATCTTCAAAAATATCATTCTTCATCCTGGTGTGTGTTTGGGTTCTGGAGTCTGGAGGGAGCTGTGGTGGGGTAGGGGCATTTTTCTCAGTGTTGTTGAGTTGGGGCCAAGGGGTCTGGATTTTTGTGGTGGGAAAAGGCAGGGATTGAAAAGAATTTAAATATTAAGACTTTAGACCATCTAATTGTGTAAACTGTAATGGTTATTGCAGGCTGCATTAACTGGAGGGGGAGGATTTTGGGGGCACCTCTTTAAAAATGCCTGAAATGCAAAAAACTGGAAGAGTCACTCAACAATTGAAGACAAATTCATGCATTTAAATGGGTGTATTGTGCATGAGGATGGTTAACCATGAAACTATTTAAAGATATTTCACAGTGTGGTCCTTCCAGCCCAAGAATCTCCATCCTTCCTGTGAAAATGCCATGGGAGGTGAAAGCTGGGCACTAGTTTAACAAGTTTCAGTTTGAGAACTTTTTGGTAGGTCAACCAGCTACCTGCAGGAAGAGAAAAAACCCAGATTATTTTCTTTCAGCATAATTCACCAGAATAGGGATAGATTTGTTTCTGGATGCCATGCTTCAGGTATATATTTTTTAATGTATTTAAAATATTAAAGATATAATCCTATCTCTCTAGGATAGAAGTTCAATTAAGCTGAGATTTGGCCTCACCCATTGATGGTGAGGGTCAGTTCAGGGAAAACTGCATGTTTTAGAAACATCAACAGGCAACTCCTAAATATTTGATGGGATCATTTATGGTGAGTAAAGCTTTCCATGCTTCCTCCTTCAGATTTTCTCCTCTCTTTTTACCCCAGAAAGCAAGAGACAAAATCATCCTTACTCCCCATGACCCTGCCCACCAACTTTTTTTTTTAGGAAGACAAATCACACTCAGAAGAAAAGAGTTTTCTTTAGGAAAGATCAATTTCCCTTTAAAAAAAATACATTTTTGTAACAGAATAGGTTTTTCTGTCAACAAAACCTGTGTCACTGGATGATGCTGGAGCCATCTCACATAACCCCATGAGGATGTAGGATCTCAGGAGCACATCCACCCACCTCTGCTGCCACATCCACCACTACGTTGCTGAGGACCTGGCCAGGAGCTGGCTTGACTTTCTATTTGAGGATCCTTCAGATGACCTTATCTTCTAGAGGTGCTGTGAAGGTCAATCACTTCAGACAGCATGGTGTGGATTGCACCAGGGGATGAGCTGGCTGAAGGTACAACTGTGACTTTGGGGCTCAAACCCAAACTCTCCCCACATTCATCAGGGACCCAGGTCTCCAGCAGCTCTCCCTACACCCCAAGCAGATACCAAAGTTGTCCACCCACAAGGTTTTAATTTCATCTAGAGGAAGGAAGAGGCTCTGCTGAGACTGCACACAGTTCAGCAGAGACCAGAAAAGCCAGCTGATCAATTCCTGGCTCCAAGCCTGGTGTTACCAGCAGAACTTCAGGTTCTTTTGCCCACAGGTTGATTTACAAGACATCGGGCCTGATGGCAACAGATGGGGTACAATTGTCTCAAAGGGAGAAAATGATCCTGGGACAAGAATTAGCAGGGCTGGAATTAGGAATTGGAATGCTGTAGTCAATGGCTACCAACTTTTCAGAATGGATAGGCAAAGAAGAAGAGGTAATGATGTGGTCCTCTCTATTGGGGAGAGTTATGAATGTCTACAACTTCATGATGGTGATGGTGGGGTTGAGTCTTTACAGGTAAAAATCAGGGGGAAGGCAACAAGGCTGATATCATGGTGGGAGTCTGTTATAGACCACCCAAGCAGGATGAAGAGGCAGGTGAAATACTCTGCAAGCAGCTGAGAGAGGTTTCACAACCCCTACCACTTGTTCTCATGGGGGTCTTCAACTTGCCAGATGCTGCTGGAAATGCAACACAGCAGAGAGGGAACAGTCCTGGAGGTTCCTGGAGGGTGTGGAAGAGAATTTCCTGACATGGCTGGTGAGGAAGCCAAGAAGGCACCCTCTTGGACCCACTGCTTGTGAACAGAGAGGGACTTGTGGGGGGTGTAATGGCTGGAGGTTGTCTTGGGCATAGTGGTCATGCAATGATAGAGTTTTCGATTCTTGGAGAAGTAAGGTGGGGGTTCATTAGAAACGTCACTTTGGACATCTGAAGGGTAGAATTTGGCCTCTTCAGGAGACTGATAGTCCTTTAGGAAGCCAAAAGAAGGCAAAAGTGGCTCTGGGGAGATACAGACCTGTCAGTCTGACTTTGGTGTCAGGGAAGGTTATGGAGCAAATCATCCTGAGTGCCATTACACTGGGCAACTAGTCTATCAGGCCCAGTCAACATGGGTTCATGAAAGGCAGGTCCTCCTTCTATGACAAGCTGACCCACTTTGTGGATGAGGAAAAGCTGTGGATGTTGGCTGCCTAGACACCAGTAAAGCCTCTGACACTGTTTCCCACAGCATCCCCCTGGAGAAACTCTCTGCCCATGGCTTGGGTGGGTCTGCTCTCTGCTGGGTAAAAAGCTGGCTGGATGACTGGGCCCAAGGAGTGGTGGTGAATGGAGTGAAATCCATTTGGCAGCCAACCACAAGTGGTGTTCCCCAGTCTTCAGTATTGGGGCTACTTCTCTTTTAACATCTTTATCCATGAGCTGGACAAGAGGATCAAGGGCACCCTCCGTAAGTTTGCAGACAACACCAAGTAGGGCATGGTGTTGATGAAGGGACTAGAGCCCAAGTCTTCTGGGGAGTGGCTGAGGGGACTGGGGCTATTTAGTCTGAAGAAAAGGAGGCTGATGGGGAGACCTTCTCCCTCTCTCCAACTACCTGAAAGGAGGTTGTAGAGAGGTGGGTGCCAATCTCTTCTCACAAGTAACACGTGATGGGACAAGAGGAAACAGTCCCAACTGTGAGAGGGGAAGTTCAGGTTAAGTATATTGGGTAAAATTTCTTCACTGTGGAAGGATTATCAAGTGCTGGAACAGGCTGCCCAGGGAAGTGGCTGAATCACCATCCCTGGTCATGTTTAAAAGTCTTGTAGATGTGATGTTTTAGGGGCAGGGTTTAGCAGTGCACTTGGTGGAGGTCGGTTAATGGTTGGACTTGATGATCTTAAATATCTTCTCCAACCTAAATGGTTCTATGATCTTGGTTTTTGCATCAATCTGAAAGCTCTGTGGGGAGGAGGATAGTGTTTAACTATTTTTAAGGTGGTGAATCATACATCTGCTACAGAGAAGGGGTCACAGACTGGGATATTACATCTGCCTTGAGGCAGCTTTGGCTTCATGCCTCTCAAACCCTGTGGTCTGCATTGCAGCTGGTCTTATCTCCAACACCCATTGGGTCTGGTGAATGGAGTGCAGGATCTCAATGGTGCTGGCCTGTTTGGGCAAAGCAGCCACTCTGCTTTGTTGCTCTCTTGGCTTTGCACACCCAATATTTTGGGCAGAGAAGGAGGCTGGGCTTGCAGATGAGGTACAGGGTGTGAATGCTGAGGATGCAGCCAGTGTGCAGGAGAGGATGCCAGCAAAGCTGTGCCAGCCACCAGCAGAACTGTGCTGGCAAACCCCTTTGGTGCAGTAGTGGTGAACCTCCAAACCATCCCTTGCCCATGGAGGTCATCCATCCACAGTGATCTGCCCTCACAAGCATGCTGGCTCCCCTGTGCTGGGAAAATCCCTCCTGAAGAAGGTAGGGCATTTATTTCTCAGTTCCTCACTCGTCAAACAAAAGCTTTTCATGCCTCTGGTTTTTGTCCAGGCTGTAAGCTCTTCAGAATGAGGAGAACCTGCCAAGACATATCCATGTAGGACTCAGCACAATGGGAACTTATAGTCAAACACACACCCCCACCCCGAAAAATCAATAGCAGAACACCACCAAGGGGTGCTGCTGAGTTTTAAACCTTTGTGACCCCTCCTTGGGATCGTATCTGATGTTTTAGGGTCAGCAGTGTGCCAAAAAAAGAGTGTTCAGAGAAAAAGTTTATTCCTTCTGTGTACATTAAGACTTCTAGAAACCTTTACTGTGTAAACCCAGTATACCCAAGGAGCACAAATTGTGTTTCCCATAAAAAAGAGGAGAAAGGTAGAGCAGTAACCCCTCTCTGGAAAAAAGGCAGTAAATTTGGGCATGAGGCTTGGCTCCCCTTGATTTTCCTTAGTCAATGGAGAAAAGATCTATCCACGAGGATAGGATCAGCTTCATGAAGCCTTCTCTAAACCCTTCTAGGAGATGGAGGTGAAATACGCAGGATCCATCTCCAGAGGGATTTTTTGGGGGAGGAAAAAGGGGATGAAAAAACCCTCCCAACTTCCAGGTTTCCACTGGGAACCCAGCAACAAGTACAAAGGCTCGTTTGGGGTTGCAACTCCAAAGTTCCACCCGAGCAGACGTTCTTATCGCTCTGCCTACGACGCGGACGATACTTTATTAGCATCTTCCTTGGTAATCCCAGCAAAAACGAAGGGGAAGGGGGGGAAAAGGAAAAAAAAAAAGTGGCAGATCAAAAGGGGGAGCATGAAAGCGGGTGGCTAAGCAGGTTGCTGGGATGCTAATGATTGCTTCCTTCATTCTCTGAGTGTCACGCACAACATCTCTAAGCCCGGCGCGGCGCGTAAGCCACACAAATAGCCATATTTGTTAACATTCATGTGACTCTCTCGTCTGAGCTGTATTTCCTTGAGTACACCACAATGAAGAGTTTCTTTTAATAGGGATCAACCAGGAAAAAACAACTGTGAGGGACTTTTCTCTCCCTCTCCCTCCCTCCCTCTCCCTCTCTCACTCCCTCTCTCACTCTCTCTAAACCTTTTACACTGCGGTTGAACAAGCCTCTGGATAAAGACTTTATCCAAAAACCCCCTCTTTAAAGTTATTTCAAATTTCTCTGCAAGGCTTTCAGAAATCTGTTTGTTTGAGGGCAGAATTAGATGTGACCGGCGTTTTATTGTGACATAAAACCATATTTCTTCCCTGGAAGATTAAAAAATAAAATCGGTTAATAAGAAAAGCTGTCAGCAACAGAAAATGGCTGACATAATCCGTTTATCCTCCGAGCAATAAAGATATTGGTCCTTGGGAGTCTATCCTCTCTCTCATGTTATTTCGCCCAAAACATTATCTTCCCAGCATTCTGATGGATTAAGAAGTCATATGGGAGATAGCAGGGAAATGACAGATACAAAAAAAATAATATCCTTTCATTTCCCCTCCTCCCTGCACTCTCTCTCTCTTTCTCTCTCCCGTTTTTTTTCCCCCAGCCCCTCCTTCCCCTGCCTCCCTTTCTCTCCTTTTCTCTGTCCCCTTGGAAAGGTGGTCCATCTCTTTATTCCCAGCATCCCAGCACTCTGCCAAAGTCCCAAGCTGCTCACCCCAGCGTGGTGGGGAGAAGCAGCACAGAACTTCTTCCACGCCTTGATCCCTCTCAGGCATGCAGATGAGAGCAGCTCGGCACCATTTGATCGCTGAATAACTCCTGAATTTTTAGGTACTGCAGCCACCAGCTCTCTGCCCTGGCTTTGAAGCAACTCGCTGGAGGAAGAAAGATGAAATCCAACGTGGAGTTTGAGTGGATTCAAGCTAGGGCTCTTTCTGGTGGTGAAATCTATGGATGGAAGAGGGCTCTGGTCTTTGACAACCTCCCCTTCTGCAGTCACAAGCGTCTTCTTGATGCACTCTTCTAGTGAAGTGGAGGTCCAAGATTCCAGGGTTGGGAGGGTGTCATAAGGTACCATTTAATGCCTTCCCCCTGCCCAGGCCAGGATCATGCAGACCTAAAGTATCCCTGAGGATATCCACCTAACCTCATCCTAAAAACATCCCCTCTTGGCCACTCTGCCTCTTCTTCAGGAAATTTATTCCAGTGCTTCTCTATCCTTAGCACCAGTGTGTTTTTCTGACCTAAATCTTCCATGTTGCATTTTAGGGCTGTTACTTCTCTTCCTATCCTCAGCACAGACAAAGAACAATTTGTTGTCTTTCTCTTTTCAGCCACCTTTCAGCTAGCAGAAGACTATCCAGAGAGGAAAGGAGCATTCTCCTCATCCTGCCCCTTTCTACTGCAGGTGAGCTTTTCCTTGAAGATCATGTTTTCTTGATCTCCAACCACTTTCCTTCCTGTCCTGTGGGGAGCACAGCAGCCTGGCCACAGCTGGGGACTCCTCTCACCCTTCCCCTTCTTCACTGTGATGTCTCCTGGCCACCTCACAGCCCTGACTCAGTCACAGATGATCAGAACCTGTTGCCAGGTTTATTTGTCACAAGTCAAAATCCAGGGAAATGGAAGTTTTAAAGGAAAAAAAAAAAAAAGATAATGCTGCCGGCTCTGAAAATTTTAGTGGAAATTTTCCCTCTCTTTTATTCTTCCTATCAGCTCTTTTGCATCCTGTGAGCTTTTTAATTAATTTCTTTACTTTCTGCCCACCAGAATCAGCTCTGCTTTGCTATTTTGCCTGATTTAATGGATTATAAGGGATGCATTGTCAACTTTTGGCTCACCGTTTACCCAACACCCACTCTGAATTATTCGCTCGTGAATGTTTCTCCAAATCTGTCCACCTATCTCATAGCCAGAAATGTTTTTATTTTGAGAATCGTGTTGTAAAATTAAAAATACCATAATAAATGCCCATAATAAAATGCAGCATTTAAAGCTCTTGAGTTTTACCTAAAAGAGAGAACATAATCAGTTGTAATGTCCATTAAGACTGCAAAAGAGAGAAGATAATCACTTGTAATGTCCATTAAGACTGCACTAGGAAGAACAAAATAAGGTTTACTCTATTAAAAAGAAAGAAATAAATCCAGAAGAAGTTTCTTGGGGCAGTTGAAATATAGTCAGAAACAAAATCAGATCAAAACATTTTTTTCAAGTGTTGTTTTCCCTCCAAGTTTTGGTCTCCGCTATCTTCCACCAAAAAATATATAACATAAAACATTTATCAACCACTAATCACTCTTAAAAAGCTTTAAATGCCTTTTCTCTTCCTTCATTTAGTGCATACAAACATCTCCTTGACGTTACTTCTGAAGCTAAAATGGAACCTGGGTATTTATTTGGGAATATTTGAAAGGTCACGCTGGTACCAGAAGAATTGGTGGAAGTGTCCAAATGAGCCCCAGCAAAATTCACTGCCAGGAGAAGACCACTTCCAGTCAAGGCCTTCAGACTCTGCTGGATGGGCAAGTTTTACCCCTTCAACCAGGTAAAAAACCAGAATTCTGGTGGTAACACAAGCATCTTCCCATATTTCCCTCCACAAGGAGACCTGCCTTCTTACTGAGCTTTGAAGGAGACAAAAACCCCATAATTTGTGTGTGAGGTTTATACATCAACAATAATAATAGTAAAAATCCTATATAAAGATCCTGAATATGAGCAGCTGATATTTCCAGGACTGCCTGAAGAATTATTTCATTAGACACTCCCAAAATATGACCAGAAACCCCAGACTGCACCATTATAACTCACTGAAAAGACCAGTTTATTTCCAGCGAGCAGATTCCTTTGTAGAGGAGAGATTTAAGCTGAAAATCATATCCAACCTTAACTCCATCCACCACTTCTGTGCCTATCCAGACATGAGTAGAGGCTCAAAAACATTCTTATTTCCACAATGGGGAAAAAACTGAGCAAAGAAGAGCCTTGAGATCCTTTCCCAAAAGCTGGCAGGCGATCCAAGGGATTGCCAGGGGTGAAGAATCACCAGGTGGAAAGAGGTAAATGCAGGGAAAAACTAGAACAAGGGAGTCATCTGCCTATCAGCACCAATTCAGGTAGCTCTCTGGGGAGGGAGTTGCACTGATTGCCAAATAAACAGAGGACATTGGTGGCAGGGATGGAGGGGGATGAGGATATTTACTTCCAGCTGAGCAAATTTGTCAACTGCCTGTAAAACACACGATTACTATGGAATTACATGTATTACATCCTGTGTTTGTTCTTACTCTTATTTAAAATATAGATACTCTCAAGGGCTGGATTCAGATGAAAACCAAGGATTAAATATAAGAAACCAAACTGGAATTCAGTAGCAGCTGAACATAGAAAATATTAAAGGGAAATAAGTAGGGGATAAGTGTTAAAAACAAGGCCAGGAGGGGAGGAAATATCACAGGCTTGGGCCAGCCCTCAAACAGCCACCTAGATATACCTAAAATCCTCAGATCAACATATGCTTTAGATTAAATAGTTGTACTTTCTGCACCTCCTTCACAGGTTATGGTTTCTAGACCTCTGATGAACCCTGAGCTGGTTCCTTTGGTGGAAAATGACTCTTCTTGGCTATGTGGATGAAGGCTGATAACCCAGTGATGCCTTGGATTATGGTGGATCTTCTAGACTGGAAACCCAATTCTTTTTTGACTTGAAAAGAGGAGAGAAACTCACTCCCACCAGTGAATTTAAGAGACAAGAGCTTTCCAGGTATGACTCGCCTTGCTGCATGACTGGAAGCACAGGGAAACCATGATGGGAGTCAGGGACATGCCATCACCCTTTGGCACAAGGGTGGAGAAGCCAGAACCACTTGGACAGCCAAATTTGGTGTCAGGCTTCCCTTTGTGACCTTGTGTGGTGGGGATCTGGAACACTGGTCTCTCAGCCACCATTCAGTATGGTCTTTGATCTACAGTTGTGTCTGAAGATAGCCCAGACAAAACGAGGCTGCCTTGCTGGGAGGTGCTGCTGAGAAAAAGAGCAGAAGACCATCTCTGCCTAAAGTCATAAACATCTAAAGGCTTGGAGGTGATGCAGAGACTCAGGTAACAAACTGGCAGCCACCCTGGCAGCACAAGTATCTCTCAACTCACAGATGCCCCATGTGCTAACATTTCCCTTTCTCTGGTAGCACCCCAAAGGCTCCTCAGGATGCTGTGAAGACTCCAAGGTCACCTTTTCCCAAGGTATCAAATAATTTGGGCTGCCCGAAAGCCCCTCTTTGGCACTGACCTTCAGTATTTCCACCTCTGCTGCTGTCTAACAGCACCCTACAACCACTGCTCTGCTGGCACAGGCACAAGAGGCAGGAAGGAGACTGGAGAGGAGGAGACACAGACGCACACACGCTTACACATGCTCACAAGGATAAAAAGGATAACTGGAGCCATGAAAATAAGCCAAGCGCTGCCATCGTCGGTCTAAATGCAGATAAGTATTGTACTGAAAACAAAGATTACTTGTACTTTGTAGATAGAGACGTGTTTTGTTACAGGATGCTTTGTATGGAATTGGGTCACAGCAGAATATGAGCCAACTCCCCCCCCCCCTTCCTCACCCTCCTCCTCCCAACCTCCCTCTCTGCCTGCCTATCCTTTGAATCTGGAGCCAAATCTCAAGGGTAACAGAGTAGAAACTGCTACAGTTTTGCCTGTTTTTCCCTTGGCTGGGGTTTGCTTTTCGTTGGTGGGGCAATACTGGTGCCTCTCTGTCACTCATCTATTAATTAATGTCATCGATTAAGAGCTGCTCTTTCTCAGCTTTGTGTTTTCAAACCTCTGGAGGGAGAGAGGGAGGCGAGGTGCATCCAAAGGATCCCCAGTTCAAGCGACAAGGGAAGCACCAAAGCTTTGTTATCCTCCTCTCTACCCCCACCTCCATGTCCTCTACCCTGGGTACATGTTCTGAGCCCATCACCTTGGTGTTTGTCCACCTACTCCTCTCCCCCAAGGGAAGCACCAAAGCTTTGTTATCCTCCTCTCTACCCCCACCTCCATGTCCTCTACCCTGGGTTCTGTGCCCATCACCTTGGTATTTGACCACCTACCCCTCTCCCCCATAAAGCAAAGCACCTCCCATTGTCCTTCCAGCATTATTCTGCTTCAGGAAAGAGTTTTGTACCCACATTATGGACAGGTCTTTGCCCTAACTATAGTCACCCATCCATGTCTTGGGCACTGCCTTCCACATGGCTAAAATTTATCAACAAATCAACACCCAAGACCCTGGCCAATGAAAGCCTTTCTGCATCCCAAGCTTCTCCATATTCCATTCAATACATTACAACTGAGATTAAGCACTCCCAAAAATGTCTGATCTCTGCCTGTATCCTTCCCATAGATCATTATTTTCCTTGGCTCGGGGTGTTGATTCTTCTTCAGAGTGAATGTGTTGCCGGCCATGAATGCCACAGAGGAAAGGACATTCAAATTCTGGCTAGTAATATGTGGGTTTGGGGGTTTTTTTTACTAAAAAGATAGGTTTTCACTATCTTCCTTCTAGTCTCTTATTTTTCCTGAAAAAAAAAGCAGCTTTGGGCCTCTTTCTCAAGAACCAAAGCACTGGCAGCAGTACGCCCATAAAAGTCTGCACCAGAGCTGGACAGATGGATAGATTTTTCTCCAGCTATGGAAGCTAGAAGAGAAATGGGCCAAAAAAGGTCCAGGGTCTGAGACTGGTCTCCACCTGAGACTGGAGCTACCAGCACTCAGGCAAGATCTCTAGGGAACATGAAACGTTTTGATTCTACAAAGCACAAGAAAGTATTTTGACTTAATGGGTATTAAATGTTCATTGGCATGTGCATTGTTGGATTATGGTGTGATTGGTGGTAGCTGGTCACTCTTTATTCTAGTTGTAAGAAGTCAGACTTCTAATGGTACAAGATGGCAACTTATGCATGCTGGAATGTTACTGCACCTCTAGCAGTCTCCTGGTCTGCTGTAAAACATCTACAGTTGCTTTCAGACAGATACAACCTGAACCAGCCTAAGCTGTCTAGCATCTCCAAAACCTCTTCCACATGTTGGGCTTCCTCTCCCAGGTCACCCCCACCATCAACAGCCATGGAAACTGATGACATTCAGGTTGACATCCCATTTCACTACAGAGCCAAGAGCCCTATGGTTGGGGCACCATCGTTGGGACACCTCTAACC
>NW_008602308.1:32703-44785 GCF_000691845.1 Merops nubicus | reverse complement strand
CTATGATTCTATAACCACCTGCTCTTTATGATCAAATGATCTAACATCACCTCACATCCCAGCACCCACCTATCTCTTACCCACCCCTCTGCTGCAGGAGGCTGCTGCTTCTGCTTTTAAAAACACAGACACCACCCAAAATGAGCACACTTGCCTCCCCTCAGGTGTGAGGTTCCCCTCGAGCTCTGCCACATGTAAAAATGTCAGAAAAACATCCACTGGACCCACCAGCCAACAGCAGCTCAGCAGCAGAACAAGCCACCCTGCAGCCACCTGTGAGGTGGCCCCTCCAGCCCAGGGCACTTCCAGCAGGATCGGTGAAGCTCTGCAGGGCTGCAGGAAGAGCCAGCTCCCAGTGCTCCCAAGAGGGACAGGCAAGTCTCATTTGGAAGCTGCTTTTTAATGCAGTTGTTTCTCCTCCTTTCTAGAGGTCTCTTTTGAGAGTAGCTGAAAGCTTTGGAGCAGCCCTGAATGACCCTTATTTTCTTACAGATTTTAAAAACAGTGCTGTGTCACAGGCTCCCACAAATCTTCCTGGAGCCTCAGTGGCAGAGAGGGTCTGTCCCAGCACACCACCTCCTCCCACCCAACCCCGGGAACCCGAGCTTGCAGTGATGACAGATTTGGGTCTGCCAGGCCTGACAACCAGGACTCTGTGCTGACAGCTCAGAGGGCAGCTCCTCTAGCAGAGACTGTGATGCTGTGCTTCACACCCCAGCCACCTCAGGGCACTGCCTGGGAACCAGAAATCACCCCCAGAATCACAAGGGATGAAAGCACCAAGGAATGACCTCAAGCAGCCCCAAGAAGGAGAAGACTTACATCAGCAGGAGGAGCAGGGCCCCTTCATGCTCATCTACCCCTGCCAAGCCACCAAGCTCCTTCCACTTTTCAGAAGAAACAAACGCCAAGGCCCCAGGCAGAGCCACGAGACTGCAGAGCAGAGCTGAGGAGAGCTGCAGGGGGCAAGCCAGGCCAGGGCTCCCAGCCCAGGCAGCCCTGCTACCCCACACTGCAGTGAAGAGAGGCTGCTCTGACAGATGAACCCGAACCAAGAGGATTTCTCTTTGCAGATGACAGCTCTGAGAAAGCCTCGGCTGCAGGCCACTGTTTATCTCCATTTCCTAAGCCCATCCCAGCACCCACCCAACAAAGCACGCCCAGTAATGCCCTGCAGAGTCAGCCTCCTGGTGACCACCACGTGGCTGCACGGTCTCCTGAGGGATCCTGGCTCAGAGGAGCTGCCAAGAAGCCTCTTTGTAGCCCCAGCCCTCTGGAAAGAGCTGGCAGCAAGATGTCTGGGGGACACCATTTATGCTGAGCAGAGGCTGAGTGTTCACCAACAGACTGTGACTGGCACTCAGCAAGACCTGGACAGGCTGGGCAGAAGGGAACCTCACCAAGCTGAACAAGGACAAGTGCAGGGCCCTGCCCCTGGAGGAATGACCCCTGCACCAGGACAGGGGAGGGGCTGACCTGCTGGAGAGCAGCTCCGTGGAGAAGGACCTGGGGTGCCCGAGTTCACCACGGCCCTCATGGCCAGGAAGGCCAGTGGTCTCCAGGGGTGCATGGAGAGGAGTGTGGCCAGCAGGACGAGGGAGTTTCTCCTCCCTGGTGAGGGCAATGCCAGTCCAAACCTGCCAAGCCTCCCAAGCACACACAGCTGTTGACAGGAAGGACTAGGACAGATGTCTCTCCCCTAGCACTTGGGCATTCCCACCATTTAAGAACAGGAGTGCAAAGAGCTTCTGCTCTCCTGAACTGCTTGCACTCAGGGGCATCACACAGGCACCTCTACACACTGACCAACTACTTCTCACTGGTACAATCTCAACTAAACAGTCCACAGATGCCTAGAGCAGTACAGGGTGCATCTTGGTTTAAAGCAAAATGCTACCTGATTAGTTAATATCAAGAAATCAGGCAATGTGAGAAGCTGTAAGCATGCTCTGCACACTGAACACAAGTGTCAAAGGATTGGGAAGCAAGTGGCAGCTCAAGTTCAGAGAGCCCTGCAAGCCATTGGTGACTTGAGTGTCAATGACACTAAGCTCTGAGCTGAGTGCCAGAGCTAGTCCTGACCATACTCAATTCATCCTTGGAGTAGGAGAGTCTTAGAAATGTGATATTAAACCCCCAGAACATGAGATAACTGAGTACTTGCTAATACTGGTACACAGAAAATTTATGGGACACGTAACAAAAGCCATCCATCTTCATTTAAAAGTCATGGCTTTTGCCTTTTGTTAAATTTAATTGCTTCCCCTGTGGCTTGAAAATCAAGGGCAGATTCTATTAAAAGTAATTACTCTGCTGTGCAGCTGGCATAGCAAAGTTGCTTGATAAAGGTTAATCTACTAAGTGATGGCAGCTACTAAACGAGGGTGATGATTCCCATTAATAACTCCACGGCAAAGATGATGCTGGAATTCAGGTGCCCATTGACACGACAGCCACAGCAACAGCTCCTGCACGCAGAGGTCACTGCCCCAGCCGACCCCTGTGTGAGGACATTTGAGAGGCTGCCACCACGGGGTCTTGCTGCAGATGCCAAGGGACCAGCTGAGCACAGCCAGGCCCTGCCCTGGCAGCCTGCCCCTGGCCCACACGGCCGCCACTCGCTCTTGGCCCCAGGGATGCACAGGCTGGTCTGTAACTGGCAGCTTACAGGACTGGGACCTTGTTCTGGTCCAGTGCAGAAGCAGCATCCCCCACGTGATGGATTCACCCCCAGGCAACTGCTCTTTGGGGTTCATTTTTTTCCCCCCCATGGGAACGAGTCAAGTTTCTGTGAAGGGAGAACAGGGGCAGGAGGTGCTCAGTGATTATGAGATGGAGTGGGACAAAATGCAGGAGTGAGGTTGGAGTTACACTGCTTCAAAAAACCCTACATTAGCTTCCTGTTCTTCCTCCCACTTCATCTTCATCTCTTCAGCAGCAGCCCAGAAACCCAGCCCAGCCCAGCACTGCAGCATTCTGGGCAGAAACCACCTGTGTCACACAAAGAATGGAAGAAAGGCTAGAAGATCCAAAAAAACCCACTCTTTTTCACTAATGCCAACTTCTAGCATTCTGACAGTCTGCTGGTGGACATTGCTGCTTCTCCCACCACGTGTCCAACGATGCAGCAACAGCTCTGCTGTTCACTCCAGCCTAACCCAGGGGGTTTAGGCACCAGTGTTCAAACCAGGACACAGATATCCAGTGCCCACTCTGGCAGCTTTACACTAAGCCAAATCTTTTTGTGTTTTCAGTGAGCAGCTCCTGAACACGCTGGGTTCAGAAGAAAGCTGTAGACATTCCATAGAAAGCCAGCCCAGCTCTCTCCACTGCAGGGAAATTCTACACTGTAAATCACAAATGGCTCCACACTCAGCAGTGCAAGCAGAAAGGTGAGAATTAGAGGCTCAACACACTGGCTATTTTTAATATAATACTGAGAGTAACACCCTGCAAGTGACACACACACATTCTAGGAATAAGTTAAAGTTCTCCCCCCTGCACAGGCCTGCCCCTCTGTGAAGGCAGCTGCCATCTGTGTGTCTGAAGGGTTAGTTTCCACCTGGGAGGCCAGAGACAGACACAAATCCCAGGAACCTGCTGGCAAGTGCAGTCCAAAGGGCAGAGGTGTCCACATGGGAGGGCTCTGGCAGAAGGGGCTGACAGAGGGAATTGCTGGTTTTCCAGCCTCAGACCATTAGTTCCAAACCTGCTGTGCAGCAAGGGGCCAAGTGGGAGTCCAGACTCCCCCTCTCCATCCCAGGCAGCCTTCAGAGAGTCACTTAAGTTGGAAAAGACCTTTAAGATCAAGTCCAACCATCCCCCAGCACTGCCAGGTCCCCACTGCCCCGTGTCCCTCACCCCACATCTCCAGGGCTTGGGAACCCCTCCAGGGGTGGGGACTCCACCACTGCCCTGGGCAGCCTCCCCCCAAGCAGCCTGGTGACTCCTGACAGCTCCTCACCCCCCTCTCAGGAAGCACAGGGACAGGGTGCCTCCAGCTCACCCACTGAAAGCACAGGCTCCTGCTGTCCAAGCACACCCCAAACTCTTGTATAGGGGCCATAAACCTGCAGGAACAGCTCTCCCTCACCCCACATCTCCAGGGCTTGGGAACCCCTCCAGGGGTGGGGACTCCACCACTGCCCTGGGCAGCCTCCCCCCAAGCAGCCTGGTGACTCCTGACAGCTCCTCACCCCCCTCTCAGGAAGCACAGGGACAGGGTGGCTCCAGCTCACATCTACCCACTGGAAGCACAGGCTCCTGCTGCCCAAGCACACCCCAAACTCTTGTACAGGGGCCATAAACCTGCAGAACAGCTCTGAAAAGCAGTGAGTGCTACCACACAGAGCCCCTCTGCAGAGATCATGTCCCCACAGCTGCCCCAATGGAACAGCAAGACTTGGAGACCTAGAAGGAGCAGCTGAGGGACCTGGGCTTGTTCAGCCTGGAGAAGAGGAGGCTCAGGGGAGACCACCTTTAAGGGTCTCTTAATCCTCCATTCCTCTGCAGAAGGAAACCTCTCTGCCTTGTCCACAGGCTCAAGACAAGGGATCAACCAGGACCTGTCCACGGGGGGTTTCAGCTGCCCTTTGTAGTTATCAGCAGAGCAATGACAATCTCCTCAGGTCAGACACAAACAAGCCTCGGCTACACCCACCTATAAATCAAATTCTACTGACAAGTTAAGGGAAGCTCAAATGTTCCTGGGAGCAGAAGGAGAAAGCAGTTATTTATTCCTGCAGCCTCAGCAGGCAGGAGCTGGAAGGTGTTACACTGCTGCCAGCTCAGCCACACGCTCAGAAATAAATCTGCTTCCTTGGTGGTGGTGAGAGAGCACCAGTCACCAGGGAAAGCAAAACCAGCACGGAAAATGGGCGAGGAAAAGAGATTTCCCCAGGCCAGGGCTGCCAAAGGGTCTGCTCGAGGTGCTGAGGGACACGGGCTCGTGCTCCCCTGGCAGTGCTGGGTGATGGTTGGACTCCATCATCTCAGAGGTCTCTTCCAACCAAAGCAGCCCCTGACTCTAAGGCACAGCAGTGCTCGCTGGCAGCCCCAGAGGGTGAGGGCTCTGTCAGGGCTCCTGATGCAGGGAACAAGCAGCAATTCCACCCAAGTCCTCTAGAGCTTAATGGAGCCTTCACCAGATGAATGACGTGGTGGCAGCACTCCTCAAACTGCAGTCTCCAAAAAGACTGAAGAGGTGCTTTAAGGCAGTCCCTCAGTGTGACCAGCTGCATGGATAACAGTCTTCTAGAGTCAGGACAGGAGTGTATCCCACTGCCCTGCCCAAGGCCTGGCTTTGGGTGGTTTGTTGGAAAGGGGGGGGGGTTCAAACACGCTCCCAAACTCCAGTTTTCTGTATTCGTGCCCTCTAAAGGTGGGAGATTTATGGGAGGCTCAAACCTGAAGAGATGTTACACTTCCAAAGGAATCTGATGTTAAGAGCTTCAACATAAAAGAGGAAAAGAGGAGCTAAAACTGAATGGCTTTTGTTTCTTTTTTTTTTTTACAGCCACTTTATCTTTAAAGCTCTTTGAAGGGCAGTTAATGAGGAGCAATCTGTGAGGGGAATAGGATTTCTTTGTACCTTCTACCACATCCCATGCAGTCCCTCCCAGTGTTCCCTAGTGCAGACAGGCTGGGTGAGTTGCTGTGGCTGCAGTAGGGCTGGGGAGGGACCAGGCAGTCCCACCACCCCCTGCCAAACGCCAGACACAGGAGAGCTCTCCTGCCCAGTCTGCCCACAGAGAATGAAACGATCTTGTTCTTGTGCTAGGGAGGCATCTGCTGCTCCCTCTGGCTCCACTGGAGATCACAGACTGGTTTGGGTGGGAAGGGACCTTTCAGGGCCATCCAGTCCAACCCCCTGCAGGGACAGGGACATCTGCAGCTAGAGCAGGGTGCTCAGAGCCCCACCCAAGCCTGAGGAGGGACTGACTTTAAGACAGGAGTAGGCCCCAAAACAGGCAATGCTGGTCAAGTGGTCTCCACATCAGCTTTGGCATCCTCTGTTTAGAGATGAACTGCTACAGACACGTGCTAAACCCTCTGTTTCTACAGGCAGAACATGAGCCTTGCAGCAACCCACACAGGTCCAACCCCACTCTCCTCATCCACAGTCACCAGGGGCTGGCTTGGAAACCAATCGCTGATGTCAGAGAAAGAGGAAAGGAGTTTGGAGAGGAAATGAGCACAAACACCTAAACCAAAACAAACTACATGATTTCATGCAAAGAACAGCTCCGTCTGCTGACACAGGAACCCAGCTACGAAACCCCCCTGGAGAAAATCCACAGCTAATTGCAGCCCAGTATTCCTGTCTCAGCGAATGCCCCGAGGCTGGACCTCCCCAGGGAAGCATCAACGGGAGATGACACTTAGTGCCCACCACAGGAAGAAAACCCCAAACACCAGAACACAACAGCCCTTCAGATCTTCACCTAGAAACAGCACATTGGGTGCCCACAGAGCTCCCTCTTCTCCAGTCTCTGCAAAAACCAAAGTGAGGAGGAGTACATCCAACCTCAGGGCAACCTGCAGAGTGGGATGCTCATCAACACCGAGCCAGAACTTAGAGCTAACCCAAGAGCAGAGCCTCTGATTTGTCACAGTTTTAATTGGTCTCAGTCCCAGAAGAAATACTTCCACAGGCATGAACCGAACCTGGCAGCCACAGAGGGATGAAGAGGCACACAGCAATTCTAGAGACCTTCAAACCATGAGACTGAGCCTTGGACACTTCAATTGGTTTCTGTGGAAAAGCAGTAATGAAATTTTATGGCTCCTTTACAGCCACAATAAGACTGGTTGAATTTGAGCAACCTGCAGTGAGAAACATACATAAAACAAACCATTTTTTCCCCTTTTTAAAGGAAAAAGCTTTCTATTTTAAAAATGAGGCAGGGAGGAGAAACTAAAGAGAAACTGGAAAAAATGCCCCCACCCCCTTTTTTTTTTAAAAATCAAAGGCTTTTTTTCCTCCCTTGAGGCACCACAAAGTAAAGATAATAATGAAAAAGCTGAATGAAGCAAAAGTTTTGTGGAGGTTCACATGTGGATTTGACCTAGATACAGTTAACTTCCTTGTGATTAATTTGTAGGTTATAATTTTATACTAGAGTGCTCAAACTCTGGCTCCAAACCAAACTGGAGAGAGCGCCGCACAACTCTCTCATGGCCCCTGATATCCCACTAAATATCTGTGCATTTTAATTATTGGAAACCAACCACAACTGGTTGTTTTCCCTCTGAACCTGGGTTTTCTTTCATGCCCTGCAAACTGCATTAGGGTATGAAGGGTCTGAGCTATTAAATGAATATTAAACCCTTTGCCAGCATGTGAAAATCTGTGGGAGGCACCAGGTGCTCGTGCCCACACTGCACACTCCTCTCCACCTGAAAGACTGCCTAAAGCTCTCAAAGCTAAAAAAACAGGTGAAAAAGGATAATGTTTCTTAAGAACTTCAGACCTGTGGAATTTCCATGTCCCAATGCAGGGAGCCAAGCCTTAAAAAGCTCCAGAGCTCACCAAGACCCCAGTCAGCATTACCTTTGCCACTTCTGCTCCCACCCAGATGTGGGTTTATGTTCAATGGGCAGATTGAAGTCTGTCACCTCTTTCCTATGCCACCTCAGATGCCTCCCACCTATGAGAGGGCAGCTCCTGGAGGTCTCTGGCCTGGCCACACCTCAGCTCACTGGTACATGGAAGGTGAGGCACTGAAGTGGCCACATCACTCTCCCCCTGCCCATGGGGAGCTCAAAGCCTTTCTAATCCTCCCAGCCCAGCACTTGCATGCCTATCTGGCTGGGAAAGAGAGGTCTCCAGGCAGGCCACAGCAAAGGTCTGCAGATACTTCCCCCAGGAGAGACAAGCAATGGCAAGGAGAACCCAACACCAAAGCAGCCAGCCAGCTCCTGTGTGCCCCTCCACCCACCTCAGGCCTTAACTGTCCACCTGACAGATCTGCCTTGCCCTACAGGCAGCAGTTTAGGGAGAATCCAGGAGAAAGTTTTTCTTCTTACTAATTTGCACCCAGAAGGCCACAATCAACATATCCCTGAAAACAGACTGGGACAGGTCCCAAACAGCTGAAGAATGTACTTTCCCCTTAGGCTATATGTGTCTAAATGACATTTGATTCTACTAATGGCAGCCTCATTAGTATTTAGAAAAGCAAGTGTGGAATGTGAGCTTATTTTGAAGGGGATCAGCACTGTGCTAGCCAAAGCTCATTAATTATGAATTTTATCAACTGCTCACTGCAATTCGTTCTGCTAGCACAGTGTAACTGCTGCAAAAGGGATGCTTTCAAATGGAGAAAAAACAACCCACAGCCCTCTTCTTCAGGAGATATCCCCTACCTGCTCCAGAACAACGACAAGGCTGGGAGAATCCTTGAGGTGCTTCAAGCATCTCATCAGAGCCATCAGTGCTACAAGGAGCACTGAAGGGCATAACCTGGTGAAGCAGGGAGGTGGGACACTGCAACGAGCCCCCCTGGCTGCAGAGGTGACAGGGGCAGGGTCCCAGAGGCTGCCTGGCATGGGAACGGGCGCCCACCCAGAGCTCTCCACCAGCCAACTGGTCACAGCCTCCCCCACCTGAAGCAGGAGAGGGATTTCCTGCTATCCTACCACAGCTAGACCTTGATACAAGGACTAAAAGCACCTAAAACCCCACCTCGGGCTGTGGGGGTGAAGGAGCCCCTGCTCCAGCACAACATTGCACTCCCTCCTAAGACCCCTGTTTAAGAGCTGTACTGCCAGAAAGCATCAACCAACAACCCCACGGGGCACAGGCAGCACTCAGCATGAGAGCCCTGCACAGACACTGCTCTGGACCCACAGGCAAACCCTCCCTGCTTAATTCCCTTCCACCTGCAGACAGAGACATGGACATTCCCAGGCAGACTCAGCGGGGGCTCAGCACCTGGAGAGCCAGGAGGAGGATCATCCTCCCCAGCTTTGCAGGAGGTACCTGGGGAAGGTGGCAGTCTGGAGCTCACAGACCTACGTGCTGCCTGGGTGGTTTTATTTGAACAGGCTACCAGCCAGTTTCACCAGCACCCAGAAACTCTGCACTGGAGCTGTTCCACTGAGAGCCTGGTCCTCACACAAAGACTGCCAGGACTGGCTTCTCAGAACTGCTGCTCTCCTCTCTCCTCTCCTTAACTGCTTTCTGTGTGGGCAGACTTGCTGCAATGCCATCTCCCCAGACATGCCCCACCTCTGCCTGGGGGGCTGGGCTCTGCCCCGTGGGACCTCCTCAGGGCTCAGCTCCTGGGCACCTGCACCCAGCACACGTCACTCCTCAGGAGGGACCAGTAAAGGATTCACCTGCATTCGAGGAGCAGCTGTGGGGTTAAAACAAGCTACTGCCATCTCAGAAGTAATAACAGATATCAAGTGTTGTCCCCGCAGGTATTGGTGAATTAAAACCAACCTGAGCAGCAATGATGTGGAGACCTGGAGGAGCTGGCTGTCCATCTTTCTAGTCTAAATTTTAGTTTCAAACCATCCCCCCTTGTCCTGTCCCAACAGCCCCTGCTCAAAAGTCCCCCCTCCAGCTTTCTGAGAGGCCCCTGGCAGTCCTGAAGGGCCCCCAGAAGGTCTCCCCAGAGACCTGCCTCCTTTGTTACCCCATGGAAGCACTAACAGAGCTGATTACCAGAGAGGCCTCAGTCAGGCATGGTAATGACTGTGTGCAGAGTTTCTGCTGATCACTTGTCAATGAACAATGACTTTTCTAGGATTGTTTCCAGATGGAAAGCTGCTAAAGGATATTTCAGTCAATGATGTGCATTATATTTCATCCTAATCAAATTCCCAGGGATATTTTGATTGGGATGAAGGGAACTACAGAAGTATCACTGCAGCTGAAGCAGATCTGCTTGTCCTGTTAAGCAGAGCCCCTTCAAATAAAAGACACTTAACTGGCACGAGACACTGGCCCAAGGATGGACACCCTGCCCAAGGTGGGGAGAAGCACAGTGGGGACTGCTGTGAGCTGCCAGTGGAGTGTCACTGCAGGAGAGAACGATGGCACTGCTTGCCTGGAGAGAGCATAAGACACAAAATGTGCTAAAATGAGCCAGGCTCACAAAATACCAGCAAGCTACAAGGAGTGGCAGGTTCAGGCTTGCAGGAGGCGCCTGCAGAAGGGGCAGCCATCTGTGCCTGGCTCCCAGCAGCCAGGCTGCCAAAGGCTGGGGGTAAGGCTGGCTGGAAGGGCTGCTGCTGCCTGCTGGCTGCTCCTCAGCCCACCCCTGGCACCAACCACACGTGCCCCCTGCAGCCCTAAGCCTGGCATGGGGCTCGGGGTTGGCATCTCCACTCATGCCATAAGCTGATTCCCTGGAAGATGTGGGAAAGGTGCATTGAGAAAAAAAATGATAAATCCTCTTCCTTGTCTTTTACCACACAGGCTCAAAGCATCCACTTGGCAGCTCTGTGCTGGAGGAAACCTCAGCAGAGTTGCCACCAGGTGGGACAGTGAAGAAAGCAGCACATGGCTGGAGCTGGGCTGCCAAGGTGAAGCAAGGATCTGACCCACGCTGGATCCTCCCTCACAGGCACCTCTCAGCAACACTGCCCCTGCCTTCTGGTAGGAGCACAGAGGTTCTGCCTCCTGCTGCCCACCCAGGACTGCTTGTAGTGACTCCTGAAATGAATGCACTGTGCATCCCATTGGCATTGCTGTTAAAACATAGGAAAGACCCTGAAAAACCTCCTGAGATGTATTTTTCTTATTACTGTGCTTTCAATTAGTGCTTTTCCACCTCTTGACACAGCCTCAAGCCCCCCAGGTTAGATGACTTGCTCAAGCCCATGTATCAAGCCAGCAATGGGCAGAATTAAGATTCAGCTATGCTCTCCACTTGCACTTTTCCAGTGAGAATTCCACAACTCTCCATAGAAATAAAAAAACAGAACAAAGAAAAAAAACAGCACAGACCAGACAGTTGAGTCAGAAATAACCAGTCCAGAGGTATGGCAATAGCTTAGGATATCTGAAACACCCGACAGCTACAGGGCCTGAGCTGCATGAACAGGTCTCAGTGAGACCTTCAGGGAACACTCTCAGAGGAACAATCATCCAGAAGCCTGACAACAAACATTCTGAGGAAAAAGCCTCCACAAAGCCACCGACAGCTGTCAAGTTGGAAGGGAAGCAGCAGGAAAGCCAGAGGCAAGTGAGAGCTGATGGAAGGGTTGAGGGTTCCTGCAAAGCATTTTGTTACTGAGCAAAATAATTCTCTTATAGCAATGGGTTATTGCTGTTAATTAATAAGTAACATGCTTAATGAAGCTCTAATTCAAGTAGCAAGTCAGAGCACTAAACAACAGTTTGCCAGCTGGAGCAGCATTTCTGGCTACATGCACTACTGAGGGGTCCTTCTCCAGGTACACAGGCAGGAGGCCAGGTTAGTCTCATCCCACCTTTGTCCTAAGGAGACAACATCATTTGGGTGCTAAATTAAGGCCAAATTAATTATTAATTCTATTAATATTAATTCTAAATGAATTCCAAAGCCGTGCAGATGTGGTGTGGAGGGACAGGCTGAGGGGTGGGCTTATCAGAGCTAATGGCTGCACTCAGTGATCTTAAAGGTCTTTTCCAACAGAAACAGTTTTAGGATTCTGTGATTCCTGACTGGCACTCAAAAGCCCTCCCATGTCTTGGTTTATGCACAGGGAAACAAAGGAGGGTTTGCAGAGGTAAATTTTAACTGGGTGGTAATTGGATGGTAAAAGAGTACTGCAGAGCAGGCTGATTGAAGGGTGAAGGTGCCCCATGTGCCAGCCCCTTGTGCCAGCTGTGCCAGGCTATGACTGCAGGCACAGAGTGAGGACTCAGATCTGGTGGGTTTCTTGCTTCCTTAAGGATGCCACTGATTCAGGATGAAAATTTATCTTGGGG
The DNA here is from genome assembly GCF_000691845.1 of Merops nubicus. Classification (NCBI taxonomy): domain Eukaryota; kingdom Metazoa; phylum Chordata; class Aves; order Coraciiformes; family Meropidae; genus Merops; species Merops nubicus. Next base: position 32,859 of record NW_008602308.1, on the reverse strand, counting down.
CAGAAAAATCCTGCAAGCTGCTGAAGGGAGACAACCCATACACTTGAGAGCTCCAGTGGTATTACTGTGCAGCTAGAGACCAGCAGCTGATGCCCGTTGCCATCTGCCTCTCAGCAATGGTGAGCAGCAGTTCTCCAAAAAGGGGGCTCCCACAGC
>NW_008602308.1:0-32682 GCF_000691845.1 Merops nubicus | reverse complement strand
AAGGATGCCACTGATTCAGGATGAAAAATCCTGCAAGCTGCTGAAGGGAGACAACCCATACACTTGAGAGCTTTAGTGGTATTACTGTGCAGCTAGAGACCAGCAGCTGATGCCCGTTGCCATCTGCCTCTCAGCAATGGTGAGCAGCAGTTCTCCAAAAAGGGGGCTCCCACAGCACCCCCAGAGCCACGTCCCACACCCCCGTGCAGCCAGGCCTGCTGAATGCCACCCTGCACAGAGCCCAGCTCTGCATGAGCACAGCAAACACTTCTCATGTCCCGTGCTCTTTAGATATATATGAACATTGGAGAAGGTGCCTCCAGCAGCCCTGTTGGCAAGGCAGCAGGTGCCAGTGCTCTCCTTACAGCCTGTCACTGATGGCTGAGGAGGGTTCTTCTCCACTTCTGACTCAAGCAATCAACAACATTTCCGCTCACAGGCAGAGGACGTTCAGCATTTAGCTCTGATGAATGCAGGGGGAGTTAAAAATACACATTTAGCCTCATCTGCTCCCTAAGTCTGTGAACCATGGGTCAAACTCCAGTGTCTGCTTAAGCCATTCTCAGGGTGCTGAAGGAGGAACCCCTTCTGGCCGGGCAGGAGGGGCCAGGCTGCAGCAGCCCTTGCTCCTGCCCCTGGGGAAAGGGCCTGGACTGCTGCAGGGGAGCAGCCTGCACCTTCACAGTCCCACCCCACCTCCCTGCAGCAAGGCTAGGAGCAAAGCCACGTCCAGGAGCTTCCACAGCTCAGGTCTCACTTCCAACAGGCTTCTTGCTGAGCAAGCTGCTCTTCCCTTCAGCCCGAGTAGTGCCAAGGCAGAGCAGACAGGCAGCAGCCCACAGGCACCTGCCAGCTGGGACACACGCCCCTCAAGCCTCTCTTTGCAGGCGTGCTCAGAGACAAGGTGGGAGCTGCTCCTGAAACTATCCCCCCGCCCCACCTCGGCCTGCTCCCCACCCCTGCCAGCATCTCACCAGCTCCCCCCTTTCACTTGTCACTTTGCCAGTGACACGCAGTGTCCAGGTCACATCTGGCATGGCTGAAGGGTGTTCTTTGCTCTTACCCCCCACGTCCCTCCAGCTGCTGGCTTCACCCTCTCTTGTCTCACCCTGCCCCTGCTGCCTGGCCCCCGGCAGGCTCCAAGGGCACTGCCAACTCACAGCAGCTGTCACCAGCCTCCTAACACATTAGCAGGGAGCATTTTCCTACAGAAATCCTCAGAAATCTCCCTCACCACAGCTGCTGCAAAGTGGAAGTGTCAAGTCTCCACATGGCAAAAGAAAAAAACACTTGAAGAGTGAAGAGCATTGAATCTGATATGGGCTCAGTCAGATATTTTGAGGTCAAGAATAAACTAAAGTGTCTTAAAAAAATAGGACTGGTTTTAAAAGAGCTCTCAGAAAGATTTTCCAGAGGTGGGAAAATTGTCAGAAAGGAAGCCTGCAGATGGGTTCTCTGGGTGGTGTTTTTCTGACTGGACACCTGCTGTTTCCTAGAAATAAGCCAGGAAACAGAACAGCTTCAGGAATCTGCCTTGCAGTCAGAAAAGCACCTACACATTCACATCAATAGATCAAACAAAAACATTTACTGTGGATTTTAGAACAACCTAGATACATCAATAGCAGTGCAGCACAGTGGGAGATAACAAGGGCAAGGGGAAACAGAGTGCCACGAACTTCTAAAGCTCAGGGCCGGGCAGCCAGGGGCCTGGGGAAGAAGTTCTCCTCTCAGATTTACAGACTAGCTTACAGAGGTGAGCTCAGGACAATTACAGGTGAGAACACCTGCACAAAGAGGAGCTCAACCTCCATTCCCTAACAACTTCCTCCTCCATCTTCCTCAGAGAGCATCTCGAGCCCCAGGAGACAGCCCCACATCACTGTTTGGGGCTCAGCATCTTCTGGAGTCCAGCGAGGACGTCTCCCAGCTCACTCTGCCTCCAGCTCCTCCCTGGCATCCTAGTCCTGGCTACTCCAGCAGGACTGCTGCCAAACTGAGCACTCTGCTCTCTCACCCAGACCCCACAAGAAGTAATTACAAATCATTTCTCTGCTATCTAATACTCTTTTGAAACCTTTGTGCAGTGTGAGATGCCTGGAGCCTGCATCTTGTATTGCACACGTCTGGTTGTTTGCTCTGCACGTTTTCTGGTTTTAAATCAGGGCACTGTGGTTCTTCCACAAGGTTACAAATCTTTTAGAGAAGGAACCTCTGCCAGTTCTGACTGGCATATCCAAGAATCTCCTTCCAAACAAGGTCTACAGCCAACATATTGCAGACTGTGCTCTTAAAACACGTTTTCCTGAGAAAAACGTGGCTGATGGCTCAACAGAGGAAGCAAAACCAGTGGGAGGGTAAACAGGTTCTTTACTCCAAATACCCAGCTGAAGCCCTGGCAAGCTGTGAGAGTTTTTGGAGGTTTTGCTCCCTGAGCCACCCAGCTCAACCCAGCAGGATGTGACGTGGGGGCACTTAGCCCAGGTGATGAACTGGGCCCAGGTTTTTCTGTTCTGGAAGGAGATCTCAGCTGCCTGTGCTGAAGGAGCAGCTCGTACAGCTCAGGCCCACAAGCAGCTGGTGCTGCTGCAGGAGCTGCCAGGAAAGCAGAGGAGTGGGAGGCCCAGAGACTGGAGTTTGCCACAGCCCCTCCAGCCTGGCTGAACCAGAAGCAGCCTATTTTTACCAGCGTGGAGAACAGTCCTGCCCACCCCCCAGGAACACCAGGCCTTGCCAGCCCCCAGCCTGCCTTCTGGGGCTGGGGCAGCCAAGCAGCCACAGCTTCTGCCGTGGCTGCCGAGTGTGACAAAACCATGAATGCAGCTATGCAAATGCTGAAGTAACATCAACTTGAAGTGACAACCTATTAAACTCTCTTTAATCCTCAGTGTTGTAAAGCATTTATCAAGCACTGCACTGCAAGGCCGGAACGAGCAGGGAAAAAGGAATTTAGAATAACTTGGCAATCACTCTGCACCCTCAATTAGGACAATTATCAGTTGAGCTCCAAATATTTCATACGGGAAAGTCAACGCTGCTTCTTGCACTGGATTTAGACAGTAAAGCCCCAAAGGCACAGGCTGCTGATCTCCCAGACCACGTTCTCCAGTGTGGTGGCTGCTCTGATGCCCCTGCCCAGTACCAAGGAGCAGCTGGGTGCAGCCAGTGTGGCTGCAGGAGCACACTGCCCGGATCACACAGACAGCCTGACGTGCAAGAACATGCCAGTAAGGCTGAGAGGCCACCCCTGAGGCAGCTGCCATGGGGAAGCTTGCACTGAAGCAGCCAAGGTTGGACCAGATGATACCTGAAGTCCCTTGAACCTGGTGTTCGACCATTCCTGCAGATACCCTGCACTGGCTGTAAGTGGCAAGGCACTTCACCCACCCTGGCAAAGCTGGTGGTGCCTCTGGGATGACATGGAATGGGCAAAAAATGTCAGAGAGCAGTGAGGAAAAAAAGCATGTGAACATCAGGGGCAGAGAATAAGGAGGGGAAAGAGGTGCAGCCCATGGAGACACCACAGGGGAGCAGGTATGACCCTGCAGCCCATGGAGACACCACAGGGGAGCAGGTATGTCCCTGCAGCCCATGGAGACACCACAGGGGAGCAGGTATGTCCCACAGGGGAGAAGGTATGTCCCTGCAGCCCATGGAGACACCACAGGGGAGCAGGTATGACCCTGCAGCCCATGGAGACACCACAGTGGGACATCCACACTGCAGCCCATGGAGGAGCCCATGCCAGGGCAGCTGGATATTTCCTGAAGGAACTGAAGCCCATGGAGAGCCCAGGTAGAGGCAAGTTTATCCTGAAGGACAGCAGCCTGTGGGAAGGACCAATGCTGGAGCAGGGAAAAAGTGTGAGCAGGAAGGAGTGGCAGAGAGGAGCTGCTGTGGGCTGACCACAGCATCCCCAAACCTTCTGGTGATAAAGGGAGGTAGAAGATTTGGGAATGAAGAACTAAAGTTGAGCTTGGGAAAAGGGATTTGATTTAATTTTTGTCTTTGTTTCTCACTATCCAAATCTCTTTCAATTGGCAATAATATATCAGTTACCCTCAGGGCAAGTCATTTTGCCCAGGACTGGTAAATGATCTCTGCCTTTATCCTGACCCATGAGCTTTCCCACCTTATTTTCTTCCCCTGTCCTGCTGAGGAGGAGCAGTGTGAGAGTGTCCTTGGCTGGCAGCTGGCCCAGGTCACCCAGCACACGTGGAGAGAAAGGGACCTCAATCAGAAAACTGCTCTAGAGGTAGGACCTGCTTTGGGCTGGGAGTTCAGCTCTTGTCCTGCCCCTCCCCAGCCCCTGCAGAGACCTTCACACCAAGGTGAGAGCAGTGAGGGTGGTCCCACAGCCTCGAGGTGCTCTCCTGACACTGGCACAGTGCCCCTGAGCTGGGAGCCCGTGCCCCATGGCAAGAGGCACACTGCACGTCCAGCAGAATGAGAGCAGCACACGGAGGGGAAGGGCAGGAGGAGCAGCTGAGATTCCCCTCTGTACCCCCAGCACCCCGGGGAGCCTGCAGGATGGGTCCTTCCTGAAGCCAGGGCATCCTGGCAGAGGAGTCTGAGAACAAGAAATCGGGCTATGACGTTACTCCTAAGGCTCCTCAGCTCCCAAGACCTTACAGGAGAACAAGACTACAGGAGAACAAGACAGATGGCTTCCTTGTGTCACAAAATCTCTACCAGCACCATCCAAGAAGAGTCCAAGGCACTTGGCTTCTGAACTTGGATTCTTTTTTTCTCTGTCTCATGACAATGACACCTCAGAGAGATCTGTGGTCTCAAGGGCTTTCCAGCCTACTCAGCAGCAATCCAACCTCTGGTGGTGGGTCTTAATGACATGAAACTTGGTAGCTTTCCATGCTCCAGAGGTTTCAGTTGGAGGCAATTACCTGGTTATTTCAGCAAGGGACACCTTTGCAGCAAAGGAAGTCACAGAACTCCCCTGCAGCATCAAGGTCAACACAGATCACACGGAGGATCATATGGAGGTGTCATTTCTGCCTCCTTGCTTTAATCCCTTTATTTTAAAAAGATTTAGATTATGTACACGGAAAAAAACCTTGACATTTGGATGTGTGCCTCTTGATGTTCAGCCAGAAAGAAGCAAAGCCACAGTGCTCCACTGGCATTTAACCATAACATTGCCCAAGTGCACAGCAGCAGTCACAGCAAGTTTCCTCAGGGACAAACCATTATGGGTAATTGTCCACAGAAGTCCCACAAAGTTTTGTAAAGCACTCACCCAACCAGCCCTGTTGTCAGCAGGAGCAAGAGAAGGGGACAGCCCTTGTGTAACACCTCAGTGGTTTTGTAAGAGCTCCTTATCTCCTTGCAGAAGGTCAGCCAAATTCACTGGCTCATGACTCTGTGCTCACCAAATTAACAAGTACCTGACATCCACCTCAGCATTTAAATGGTGATGTCACCCAGCACGAGTCCCATCCAAGCCTCTGAAAGTGCATGCACTCCCCAAAACGTGCCCTTGCTGGTAAGAAGAATCCCAGACTGGTTTGGGTAGGAAGGGACCTTTCAAGCTCATCCAGTCCCACCCCTGCAGGGACAGGGACATCCCCAGCTAGAGCAGGGTGCTCAGAGCTCCATCCAACCTCCCCTGGGATGGTGCCAGGGATGGGGCAGCGACCACCTCTCTGGGCAGCCTGGGACAGGCTCTCACTATCCTCAGCATCAAACATTTCTTCCCTATGTCTCACCCACACGTCCCTCTTCTAGTTTCAAACCACACCCCTTGTCCTGTCACAACAGGACTTGCTCAGAAGTCTGTCCCCAGCTTTCTGACAGGCCCCTTGAAGTATTGAGAGGCCACCAGAGGGTCTCCCTGGAGCCTTCTCCTCTCAGGCTGAACAAGCCCAGGTTTCTCAGCCTGGCCTCCCAGCACAGGGGTTACAGGAAAGAGTAAGGACAGGAGACACACAGAAATAGGTGTTTGGTTTTTTTTTTCTTAATCTTTCTCCAGGTCAAAGCAGAGCTTTACATCTAGCCCAGCAAGTAACCAACACTACGAGCTCTCCACCCACACAGTTACAGAGCACTGTGCAAACCCCTTTCTACAGCAGCTACCCAGGAGTGAAATGAGGACTGCTTAAAAATCCAACTTTCAGTCCTTGGGCAATCTACTCCACGTACATCAATTGCCCTTGGGGAGATAGGTGCCCTTCAGGCAGAGCTGGCTGTACCTGAGCAGCTCCTGGAGCCAACCCGTGGCTGCAAAGCTGCCTTTCCATCTAGCAGCCAAGGCAGGAACTGAGGTAGCCACTTGTTCTGACATGCTAGCCACGGAGAGCCACAGTGTCTGCAGTTCTGGAAATAAAGAAGTCATCTGAGGGGCCCAGAGAGACCGAGCTGGAATCAAACCAGAGTTTGATTGGCAGCATTTTGCACTGTAAACATTTGGACCTGAGCAGCAGGGATGTGTTTGTGGTTTTAACTGGCAAATAAAAAATAAAACCCTCGAGGGCATAGTTATGTCATGGCAAAGCCTGGAACTATTCATCTCATGGCAGAGGCAATGAGTTCCCACAAGCCACTCTCCAAGTCCTGCAACCCTCCCTCTCCAAGAAGTTGGCAGGGGGTGTAAACACAGATCGATCTCTTATTTAGACTGCACTGACACAACTATCAGCTTGACAGATTAGCTGTTATTTGAACAACTCACACCAAAATTCTGCTCTCCTGAAGTAATTATCTGCCAGGAAAAAGCAGAGTGAGATCTGGACCCCCGAGGTTGTTTCTGCTCCTCTACAGACAGCCACTGGAAGGCCAGCAGAGCCAACACTCCTGAGACCCCAAAGGAGCCCTGCTGTGCTGGGTGGATGGCAGAGAAGGACGAGCCCAGACCACAAGACCATCACACCTTCCTGGGCTGCCTGAAGGAGAGAGGACAGCTGTGCAGATGGCAAACCCCAACCCGAACAGTCCTCTCAGCAGGGCAGAGCTGAGCTGTGTGTCTGAGAGCCTGGGGTGCACTGAAGCACTGAAGGACCTCCTGGGACACGCTGCTCTCCCTCCTTTCCTCTCTCTCCATCTCTCCCCCCCAGCTCCTCCCCGCTTCCGTCTTCGGGATCCAAACAGTGCCAGGGTCCCGTGATAGGCTGATCACACCCTGTCATTAATCACTCATCTCATCAATCACGTCGAGCCCTTTCCCTGGGGCCACCCAGCCTCTCCTACAGCTGCCAGACTCCAGGCTCCTTTCATCTCCAGCCCAGGCTCAGGGCTGCCTGTCTCCTGCCTGCCCTGGCATGTGTGTTGGGGCTGGCTGTGCCCCACCAGTGAGGAGCAGCAGGAGCTGGGAGGAGACAGGGAGCCAGCCTTTTATTATTTATTTTGCCCAACTCAGTGTCTGGGAGCCAGGCGGTGGCTGACTTGTTTAATTCTACCCTGAAAGTGGACTGAAGAGAGCAAGGGACTGCAGCTGGGCAGCACCCCAGGCCAGCAGCTACCTGCGGGTCCCAAACTGGTGCACAGGCTCTGTTCACTGCCTGTGCTGGCCCAGGTGAGGCTCAGCCATCCAGAACATCATTTCCCAACCCTGTCACGAGGGGTTGAAATGGCTTTTAGCACCTCAGGGCCCAGGGAGGTGTTCAAGAGAGATAAGGAGCTACTGGTGAGAGTCCAGCAGAGGCTGTGAAGATGCTGAGGGGCTGGAGCATCTCTGTGCCAGGACAGGCTGAGAGCCCTGGGGCTGCTGAGCTGGAGAAGAGAAGCCTCAGAGGGGATCTGATCAGTGCTGAGCAAGAGCTGAAGGACCCCAGAGGGCAAGAGGATGGGGCCAGACTCTTATTTTCAGGGGTGTCCAGTGACAGGACAAGGGACAACAAGATCAACAAGAAGATGATCTCCAGAGGTCCCTTCCAACCCCTATCATTCTGTGTGTGATCTTCCCTGTTTCTCTCTCTCTAGAAGGAAAGAGGAGGCACAAGCATGAGAAATCCCCTTTTACCAACCAGACCCCTGGCTCTGGCAGCCCTGAGGTGAAACAAGCTCACGTGCTGCTGCCACTGCACAGAGCAGGGCTCTGCAAGGGGGGAGACAGGAGAGGGCTGGAAGGAAAAGCACTAACAGCAGGTCTGGCAGATACCTTACCCTGACATGGAGAGCCCCTGGATTCAGATGTGTCAGGACATAACCCATTGTGCAATGGCAAATAGCAACAAAACAGTCATCTCATTATGAAACAGTCATAATGAACAGGCATTTTAAAGAAGATCCAGTCGTGTAATCGAGGCAGGAAGCCAAGGCCTAATATTTCAGCTTCAGGCTTTTGTTCCATCCTCTTTCAGTGAAGGAACTAAATCTGGAACACTTCAAACCATGGGCAAAGAGCAACAGCACCCAACCTTCACTGCTGGCCTCTCTGCAGACACCCACCCCACCCCAGCAGGGATATCTGCTGCCTTTGGCACACAAGGTTTTTTGGACAAGAAGCTGAGTTCTGGTTCCCTGAGCACACTGCAGATGCACAGATCTGCTGCTCTGACCCTCTGAAGGAAGCAGGCTTCCAGTGCTGCTCCTGCTCCTCAGTGCAATAACCTCATCTACATGGAACACGAATTTCTGCTGGGAAGGACAGTGTGTGGCCTGGGTTACCTCCTGGCACTGCCTGCTCCAGAAAATTCACCATCAGGACTCACAAATCCTATAAAATATTTAGGAGCTCAATAAGCTGAAAACAATTCCACGGACAAGTGTTCATTTCAGTTCCTCCCAGGATGATAAAAAGTTTGCAATTAATAAACCAACAGTTTTTAACCAGCTTAGAAAACCAAAGAGGTCAAAGGCTCTTGCAATCAGCTCTAGCATTTCCTATAGTCAGTGCTTCTTCTCAAAATAGTCTGCAAGACCATTCCACTAAGCAGGAAATGTATAGAAACATTCCTCTGTAGGTCCTTACACCATCCTGGGGTTTTCTGGCGTTTCTTCTCCATCTAGATCTCACAAAGTCCCTGGCACACCTGCTTAATGGAGATTTCTCACTGTTGAATAACACTGCCTTCAGTATTCAAACATGAGAGAAAACTGAGGACCTTTAAAACACTCACAGAGAAAATTCCTGGGCCTTTGCTGCCCCATCCCACTAGCCCCCAGGTGTCACCTCTCCTAGAAGCAGGATGCCTGTAAGGGCACCAACAAAACGACCCACGGCAGCCTCGGGGGGTGTCTGCAGCACCCAGCCCTGCACCAGCTGCACTTGTCCACTGCAGCCTCCTCCCTCTGTAGGGTCCATGGGCCTCCACCTCCTGATCCATGCCAAGCACTTCCGAGCTCTCCTCTGCACAACAGCACTGGCAAGACCTCCTTACACTGCTGTATTCCAGGTATATTTGCAAGATCATTTCAATTTATATGCTTGGTGTGGACACACGACTTTAATTTCCAGGTTTAAATGTTTCTGGCCCCCATTCTTCTTATAGTACCTCTTTTTTTTTATGAAATTATGGGCTTTTTTTGTTTCTTTTAAATCAACAGCCTTCAATTTTGGAGGCAGTTACTTTTTTCTCCATTATTAATCCCAGATCAGGAGGCTCAGCCAGCAGCAGCACCTCCCCACCGCTCAGAAAAAGATTCTTGTCTCCAAAAGCACATAAGATTCTTTTTAAGTTTTCATTAATCACGATCTGTAATCCCTGGGATCCTGCCAGGCTCTGCGGTTTTCCTGGTGGTCTCCTCCTTCAACTCCAAATCTCACAGATAGCTAATGCTCTAAGCCAGCTTGGTCTCTGGAGGACAACAAGAAATCCCAGTTTCCTTCTTGGGCCCTGTTTCTTCCAGCTTAGCCTCCTCCCTGACTTGAGCTGCAATGAGCATCCAGACCACTTCCAGGAGCCTGACTTCCCTGACAGAGCTACGACCCACGTCTCCAGCTTCCCTCTGTAGCACAGCCTGGCAGTGGGTCCTAGCACAGACTCCCTGCTTGTCCCAGAGAACGAGCAGTGCCCACAGACTCATCAGCACCTTTCCAGGAGCCATCACCACCAGGAGGGTTGCCAAGGGCACCGTTGGCCATTTGATGTTACCTGTTTGGAAGCGAGGGGAGAACTCTCTGTGCCACACGTGCTGACAGAGGCAGACAGGCCCAGAGGGAGCTGGCTCCAGTGTCAGCCTGCAAAACAAACTGTGGGCTGGAGGATGGGGAGGGCCACATGTCTAGGTACTCTGTGATCAATGGCTCTGAAAGGTCCCCAAGCATTTTAGTGCTTGAGGAGTTAAATAGGATTAGAGCCACAAATTGAGGGGGAAAAAGATATACAAGTGTTCTCCTAATGCTGTCAGCATGACAGCCTCTGTGAGGGACTGACTCCTGCTCTGCTCCCTCCTCGTGCTTGGCTGCTGCTGCTCCTAAAGATTCAGCCCCAGAGCTCAGCTGGGAAGCAGTGACAAAGTCAGGACTGGACTCTGAAATGCTGCAGAGGTCCCTGACCTAAGCTCTTGTTTCACCAGGAGAGTGACACAGACAGTATGAAGAAACCCCAAAATGGGTGGGAAAGGCACATGGCATCCTGGGAGGAGCAGACCCAGCTAAGGCCAGGACATCCAGCAGGTCACTCAGCACAGTGCCTCCTGCCCTGAGGGGGGTTTTGGGCCACCCCCACTGAGCCCATGGGTCAGGAAGGCAAGTGAGAACACCACAAAGGAGAAGGAGCTTTCCCCACCAACCCTGCAGGGAGAAAACTACAGCAACAGGTCACCTTGGCCAGGATCAGCTGGGAGACCTTCCAGGGCCATCACCTGGCAGCTCTGACTGCTGGATCACCCAAGCCCCCCAGCAGTGTGTGTGGATGCTCACCCAGGAGAGCTGGGCCGAGGCTCCAGGGACCCACTGCTGCTCTGCTTCCCACAGAGTCCTCACTGCACCACGGGCAACAATCTGTCCTGGGCAGAGGGGTAAAAAGGAGGATTCTAAAGCCAGCTGAAGGTCTGAAGGGGAGAACTGTGGCAGCTGTGAAGTGCCAGACAGCGGCAAAGTTCTTGCTGGTTGTGCAAGCATTAATTAGTTCCCCTAATCTTCAGGGCCATTCTGAGGCTAACATTCATTAACCAGCCGTAGTGAAGGGGCTGAGCTCTTGGATCAGAGGAGAGACAGGACCTGGGAGCAGGGCTGAGGGGAGCAGGTAGGAAACTTCAGCAATGACATTAAACCCTCTCTCTCAACGCAACCAGCATTTCTCTGGCTTTCCTCTTACCCAAAGCACCTCACAGGCTGTAGCCCAAGGCAAGGGATGGCTGGGAAATTGGATTAAAAGCCATTTTGTCATGCAGGAGAGGGAAAAATCGACTGTAGCTAGGAGTTAAAAACAAAACTATCTTTGTGTCTGAAGCAGAATTTAAGCTCTGGGCTCCCACGTGCAAAACAAGCACTAACCTGGCCAGGATTTTTTGTCTTGGTCATTTCTCCTCCTCCTCCTCCTCCTCCCCTGTTCTCTTCACCATCTAAACAAACCGATCCTCCTTCCTCAAAGGTCACATAGCAGGTCAGAAACCAGAAAGAAGAAAAAACCTCAGAATGATTTGAGAAGTGATCCCGTCTCCCCTGTGCCAGCCTTGTGTTTATTCAATTCTGACCCCTAGTGGCACCACCACCAGTGGGAAGCTGGAGCAGAAGTGGCCAGCCCTGCTCCAAACACCCTCAGCAGCACTGCTGCTGCTCAGCTTTAGCTCCTGACCAGTTCTGCCAAGAGGGATGAGCTCCATCCATAGCACAGCTGGCTCTCCTTAAAGCCCCCCAGGCCTCTGAGCTGAGCTCACCCTCCAGACACACTAACTGCACACTCTGCAGGAGAGTCGGGGCTGGAAAACCCTCAGGTCCTGATCCCAGCATCTCACTGCTCTGAATCAGGCCATGGGCTTGGCAGTTAAGGCTTATCCTTCACTTCAGAGAGATCATCCAGGGGTCAGTCCAGTTTGTCACCCACCTGAGATTAGGTTGCTGACAGCAGAGAGTATGCCAGGAAATCTCCACATTCCTTCAGGATGAGCAATAACCTTCTTTCTAACAGGGGCTAGGATCCATCCAGCTCTCACTCGAGGTCATCGCTGCCTTCAGAGACATTTCACAGAATGCTTTGGGTGGGAAGGGGCCTTTCAGGGTCACCCAGTCCAGCCCCTGCAGGGACAGGGACATCTGCAGCTAGAGCAGGGTGCTCAGAGCTCCATCCAACCTCCCCTGGGATGGTTCCAGGGATGGGGCAGTGACCACCTCTCTGGGCAGCCTGGGCCAGGGGCTCAGCACCCTCAGTGTCAAACATTTCTTCCTTCTCTCCAATCTAAAGCTCCCTCTATCAGTTTCAAACCATCCCCCCTTCTCCTGTTGCAAGAGGCCCTGCTGAAAAATCAGCCCCCATCTTTCCTAGACTAGTTTCATGGAGCACTGAACCCTCTTTGCTGCTGGTAATTCTCCCCACTGCCAGCTCGCCCAAGTGAATCAGGATGCCCTGCACTGGAACACTGACTGCACTGGACCCTCTGCTGAGGCACAGCTCAAAGCAACTGCCACAAAGTCCCTGTGTGGAGTCTGGCACCCCACAGGTTTGCTGTCTCCCTTCAGTCACAGCTCCATTTTTTGCTGCCTCAGACTTTCTGAACAACCTTGAAGCCTACAAGAAGAGGATTTCTACTCTGCAGTCCTTACACTCCAAGAGGCACCTCTAAGCAGTGCAGGGCAAGCTCTCTCCTTGTCCCTGCTGCTCCACAGACCTCTGGTCTCCAAGCAAGAGACCCTGCAGATCCTGCCTCCTCCCCGCTGTACTTTGCACCTGGCTCCTTGCAGCATCGCCCCTCCCTGCGTGCAGGCTGCCAGTGGGGCCTGGGACAGCACCAGGGGGCTGGGACAAGCAGGACTGGCACCCCAGCAGGATGCCAGTGTCAGGCACAGTGAGGAGGGCTTTGCTCCTGGACACAGGTTTGGGACCTCAGACACGGGAGTTGGGAGGGAACATCCACAGCAACCACCCCTGGGATGTGGGAGCAACCAGGGCTGGAGCCAGAGACTTGGGACGGGGAAAGACTCGAGCAACATGGACAAAGAAAATATCACTGCCAGAGACACATCTGCACAGCAGATGCCCCACAGCCCCCAGGGGTGAAGGTATTTGCCTACGTGCAGCACGGAGCTCGACGCCCCTGTCACCCACTGTGCTGAGGAAGATAAAAAAGGATTTTCTTTGCTTTGTTTTAGAGAAGTGGACAAATGGTTAGCATATAGGTGTCCCAGGTGGACTGGTAACACCAGCTTCCATTCCTTAACAGTAGTCAGATGCTTTTAGCTCAGGCAATGACTGCAGATGTGTAACAATCTAGATGTCCACACACCACCAGACAGTGTCCTGGAATCTTCCCTGAACACACTGCACCTGAGAGAGCAAGGGACAGACTCCATCAATCCAGCATCAGCTCACCCACCCGTAGCTCAAAGACAAGTTCTCTGGAGCAGGTCTTGAAGGACACACTACCAAGCTCAGCAGCCTCTTCTGTTCCTTTTCCCAGACATACAGATCAGACAGTTTTAAGATTTCCTACTGATTGCAGCAAGGTAACCTGATTTGCAGGGACTTCCATCTCAGACACATGAGAGCACAGAGTCAGAGGAGTCCTTGGTGATCACCCTTAGCAGCAGCAGGGAGCAGGAGGGGGAAGTGCTGATAAGATGTAGAGGTCCAGCAGATGAAGGCTGTTTTCCTTTCTCAGGTGGTGCCTGTGTCAACAGAATCACAGAATGGTTTGGGTTGGAAGGGATATTAAAGTTTTCCGTGGCGGGGACACCTCCCACCAGACCAGGCTGCCCAAAGCCCCATCCAGCCTGGTCTGGAACACCTCCAGGGATGGAGCATCCACAACAACAGGTACACATCCCCAGAGGCAGAAAAACAGCTGGAAACAGGGAAGGAAAGACTTAAAGACAGGGATGAAACCACATTGAGTCCCAGAACTGCCAACTCCTCACCTGATTTCTTTCCAGAGCAGCCAGAGCAGTGGAAAGTCCTTCTTCAAAGAGGAAAGCTGGCTCATTGGGATCTCTGCATCAGGCAACAGGCAGGCACCACATCACCCGAGGATGGCAGCTGCCAGGAGCCCCTGGTGTGCAGGTCTGCAGCTGCCAGGAGACACTCGGGCACCACAGGGCTGCCCACTCCTACAGCCCTGCTGCTGCCCTGGGGCTCGGCAAGGCTGGGGCAAGGCTGCACCCGATGATCTTAAAGGTCTTTCTAACCCAACAGTCCCATCATTCCAGGATCCACGATGCACGACCAGCCCAGCCCAGAGGAGAACCTTTGCTGCCAGCCCAGCTGCAGGCAGGACCCCTCTCCAGCACAGGGTGGACTCTGCAGGGACTCACAGGTGAGCTGTGTGGCAGGGTCAGCTCTGCACTAGGTGTGCCCAGCCCACACCACACCCCCAAACCAGGGAGCAAACCTGCTGGTGAAGCCTTACACACCAAAGAGGAAACCCCCAAACCTGCACGTTAACCCTTCCCTTCCCAGAGGGCTGCAGGGTGGGCTCTGCTGCACGGAGCAGAGAGAACAGGACCAGACTGATGAGACCTTTCCCAGGAGAGGAGCACGCCCAAGGCTGCTCTACCCTGGCTGTACCCAGAGCCAGCAGCACCTGGCAACACTGCCATCAGCTTCCCTCAGCTCACCCCTGCAGGGGCCAAGTGCCCCTTAAAGCTCGTGGCTGGTGGGCTGAAACTCAAGCCTTTGGATTTGTAGCAAGTCACCTTGTCCAGAGCTGTTGCACCACAGAGAAAAAGGAATTAAGTCCCTTTATTAGTCTGAATAAATCAATAATTAGCGACAAGCTCCACAGAAAATTACAAGGCAAGCAGAGAGCAACACAGAACAACCAGATGGAATAATGATCCTTTAACAGCATCGTTGTGAGATGGTACAACACATGCTGGACACAGTTGTGCTGAGACAGTCCTCCCAGTGAGCTCCAGCACAGCAGAAGGTGAAGGTGGCTATCGACTGACAAGTGCACCCAGTTAGCATCTCATGAGCTCATCCAGTGACCTTTTGACATGACAGCAGAAAGTGGGTTGAGGGAAAGGCTGCCAGCTCATCCCAGAGGAGTTTTTCACAAAAAAGGAATCAGGTTCTTGATGAGGAAACCTGGTATTGGGTTCTTTCTTCCCATGCTGGATCTTGGAATCTTGATTCTTCTCATCCTCCATTCTACTGTAAAAAAAAAAAAAAAAAAAGGGAGAGGGGGAGAAATATCATAGCTCAAAATTTGTCTCACATTTCACAGAACTAACCGAGCATCCTTGGCCCCAGAAAAAATTTATCCAGCCTCACTGGGCTGCTTATTAATTTGTTTAGCACCAGAATCACACCATGAGGAGTCTGAAAAGGAAACCTGCATATGCAAAACACTTCACATTTGCACAAATGTCATGCCAATTGCTAATTAGGGTAAAAAAAATAAAAAGGAAGAAAACGAAGCAGGCTGCTAGAAAAATTAACAGCAGTGAAATCAGTAACACGGGACACAAATGAACTCAGACTGTAGAGTCTCAAAAGCAGAGAGGGCTGAGGGTACAAGCTGATGAATGGTCTTCTGAGAAACGTGTTAGAATTAAGAGCTGCAAGATGCAGAAGAACTGTGAGCTGTGTTTTTCCAAGGGACATGTGACTGCTGCTACAGCAGTCTGGAGCCTACACTGTATCTTCAGCAAGTTTGTCACCATGGCAACCTGAAATTTTTCTGTAAGACAGTTTTGTTAGCAAAATTTTAGGAATCGATTTGTGCCAAGGAGGAGTGTCCACACTTGTGGCAGTGCCAGATCCAGTGACCCTCTGAGGGCAGCTGGGTCCTGCCCAGCACTGGAGATGGGGGACACAGGCTGAAGGAGCAGGACGGGCTGCTACACTCATCACTGGGGGGCACGTGACAAGAGAAGAAACAGAACAAGTGGGAAGAAGGGAAATTCCAGCTCAGTTTAAGGAAAAATCTTCCCCCAAGGGTGCTCTGACATAGAGCCTGAAGCCCAGAGTGAGTGAGAGGTCTATATCCCAGGATATTCAATCCTCAGCTGTACACAGCCTTGTGAACCTGGTCCTGCTGTGAGCCAGGGCCAGGCTTCCAGAGCTCCTTCCCAACCTGCAGGGTCCTCTGACAAGCTCATTCCTAGTGCTCGTACAAGTGCAACATTGAGCAGTAGGCTGGAACACAGCAGAGAGCCCTTCCTCTTCCAGTGAAGCCCTTCTGGATTTCTCCAGGAATGAGATGAAGGGGCTTGCAATCAGGTCTGACAGACACACTGAAGTCTAAGGAATCATTCAAGCTCTGCACCCTCCAGAAGCAGGAAAAATTTCCTTGGGTCTAGTCCTTCAAAACAGATCCAAAAGAGGTGGTCAAAGGGCAAGGCAGAAGCCACTGCTGCTCAGGACAGGGACAGGAGGCTGTCACTGCCATCCTCTCCCTGCTGTCACACCTCTGCCTCAGCCACCCCCCACCTGGCCTGAGCCTCAGGAAGGGTCCTGCCCAGGGCTGCTCCAGCTCCAGTCCCTCACCTCTGGGCAGATGGAAGCTGCTGCCCCGGGTGCCAGGTGGCACCAAGGACTTGGTGTCACAGGCAGCCTCGGAGGCAGGGGGGACATAATGTGGCCTGACATTCCCTCCAGCTCTCCCTCTCCAAGCTGATCCGACACGGAGCTCATGCACTGTGCAACAGATCCTATTCTGCAGGGATTTCCCTCCCCTCTGGTGCTTCACTTCTTTCCCCAGAGAGCAATAAGCTGCCTTCTGAGGACTGCAGAAAGTGGGGTGGGAGAACAGAGAGGAAAAAAAACAGAGAGAATATACGAAGCCCTGAGAATACAAAACTAGAACTAAAATCAGGCAGCTTCTTAATGAGGACACTGGGGATAACAGCTCTTCTGCCCACCCCCAGGAGGGTTATGCACCCTGCCCCACTTTCAGTTTTATAGAAGACAGGCAAACAAGTAAACATTTCACTCTGAAGGTCAGATCCTGGATTTCCCGGGTATGAGAAGAGGCCAAAAGTTCACCAGTTATTCTTCCATTGAAAAAGCCAACCCTGACACTGCAGGATGCCAGCCTGTTCACTCCTGCCTCTGCAAGTGCCACCAGCACAGCCCTGCCAGCAGTGAGCACTGAGCTCTGCCAGCGAGCACTTGGCCACAGGCATTTGGAGAAAAATGCAGAAATCTCCAGGAGGAAATCACAGCCCCTTGGCTTGATGCAGAAAGAATGTGACTGCCTGATAAAAGCCCCACTTCCTCATGTGACTAATGACAGTAAGAGGAAAATCAGCACTCACAATCCACATGCACACTGCAAGCAAAGGCAGGAGCTTTCTTCATTTTCCTGTTCAAAGAAATGAAGCATTGCTGGTGAGACTCCAGACACAAGTCACAGGTCAGACTCCACCCTGCACAAAAAACCCTCTGCCTTAGGCAGCTGGTTTTGGAAGAGCAGAGTGTGGGGACCCTTTTCTCCTGCTTTCTGAGGTTCAGGCTGGTAGATGAGTTTGAGCCATTTTTTCAGGCTCCTCTGCCATTCAGAGCTACAAACACCATGAAGCAGATTCCAGCTTAATGGAACTCAGAATTCCTCATACCTGTGCAGACTCAAAATGCCTTTCATGCCCTGGGTGTGCTGAAGAGCAGAGTCCCTCCTCCCCAGGAGCCTCAGCAGGGGACTGAGTGCAGCACTGACCTGCCCTCTGCTGCCACCGGGGCACTGGACCAGCCCCAGCAAGCTCTGCAGCACCCGGCAGGCCCAGCTCACTAGTGCCCCAGCCTGCTGCAGGCTGGGATGTGAGGTGGTGCCAGCTGCTGGGCACAGCTGGCTCTCCTGCTGCCACTGCCCCCCTGCCTCAGCTCTCTGCTGGGACCACTGGCACCACACGTGAGTTTGACAGTCCCCCAGTCCCGGAGATGTGGCAGGAAATAAATCCAGAAAATCTGATTAGGACTTGTCACTGAAGTAAGCTCATTAATCATTGATGGGGCTCTTTCATAGGCTGTTTGCTAACTCCTGCAGGCACCAGCAGGCTGGTGGGTCTGAAGACTACAGGCTTGAAAAAGTTCTTTATATAACAATCGTGCTGATTTTTTTTCCTCTTGAATATTTAGCACATTCTAATAAATAAAGAAAAAAAGGCACAAAGCACCAGTGAGATCACTTAGCCCAGCTTCTTGCATAAAATCAGGCAGAGGATTCCCCTGAAATAATTCCTGTAGCTGAGAAGATAAGAAGATCTAGTTCAGAAGATGTAAAATCCAGCTTGAAAAACTCTGTCAGCCACTTGCCTCAGTAATTTTTGCAGCAGTCAGTTACCCACACTGTTGTGTAAAAAAATAGAAACAAAATCCCATCTCATTTTTTAACCTGAGCTTGTCTAGCTTTGCCTGTCAACAACAGGTTGAGTAAAAGATGAAAGTCTTCTATTATTAAACTGCTTTTTCCCCAGCCTCCCCCAAAATATTCTCAGCCAAGCTAAGCCAGCTGAGCTACTGCCATCTGAACACCCAGCACGTGTTTCCCATGCCCCAGCAAACCCTGGCAGCAGGACATGGCTTGTCACGGTGCCAGCCGTGCTCACTCAGGGCCAGAGCACTGCACACAAGCTGTGAGTAACTGTCCTGGGCTCAAACACATGCCATAATCCACATACGTGTGGTTCCAACTTCAACCCATGGATGGAACCCTCTGATTCTGGCTTCCAGGGAAACTGAGCACTAAAACCCCTCTCCAGATAAAAACAAGAGAAACCTGTGATTCCTGCACAATGGGGATAGCTGCTCTCCAGAGCCAAAGGATGAACTAAAAATACCTGGCATTTCCCAACTGCAAAGAAAAGGATGTCTCCCCATTTTGAGCACACAGATCACCCTCCCCACAGCTTCCCTGGAAGACTTTCTGAAGACAGTTCAACCCAATTTCAGCCAGGCACACCGAGGCACTTTGGTTCTCAGAAGCCAACAGTGGTCAGGCATTTACAAAACCTGTAGCTCTGCTCTCTGGAAGAGAACATCAGCCTCGTGGTGCTGCTCAGTAAGCCTCAGCCTTTCCACACTGTTCCTTGGATGAAGGGTCCCCAGCAGGACACGCAGTGCACACCAGCACGTCACTGCAGCATGCTCAAGGAAGTTCAAAGCCATTTGGACAAGTCTGAGATTCCTCTAAGAGGGAAGGCAGGGATTCAAACAGCCTACCACCTTCCCTGCCTCATGGACAAATCAAACAGCATATGGAGCTAATGAAATTATCTCTGCAAAGCCCTGACCTAGCGAAATGACTGAGATTTCCTTTCAGATCTAGTTTCTGGGAGAGTAGGGGGTATGTCTCCTTCAGCACATCCAGGTTTGCTGTGGGTATGCTGATGAGTAACATGTGTCAGTTCTGGTGAGTCATGGGTGCTAAATTCCATCCCAGAGTGTCTCAGCTCCACGGCAGCAGGGCTGGGCTGAGCTCCACAGGCTGCACTCACTCTGCCACTCCCCACACATCACAGACTTGCTAACAATACGTCCAAGGGTGAGCATGCAAAACCTTTTCATCACAAAGACACAGGGCTAAGTAATTTCCTCTTCCTTTCCCAGCTACTTTCAAACTGCTTAATGTGCCAAAGAATGATCTCCATTCTGCATTGCTAAAACTCTTTCAAAACCACTTCCCTTTAGATTAACTCCATACGACCCAGGTAAATTATCCACAGCCAGAGCTGCTCCCACGTGGAGCCCCAGGAGCAGGTCAGCAAAGATGGTCTGTGTAGGATGGGCCTCACCAGCTCCAGTGACTCACCAGTGCCTTTCATCATCATTCCCATAGCTGGGCTGCACACATCTCCTTCACAGCTTCTCTGCAACAAACACTTCCCTGGTAAACTGCATCTCGATTCTCCCGGGGCAGCCACTCTGGGTAAGGTCCAAAGTACCCACAACAGACTGGACACAAACACATCTCTGCCAGGCAAGAGAGACAGGGGCAAAAAGGCAGAACTGCAGCTCAAGGCCTGAAGCCTGTGCTAAACCTGGGGCCAGGATTTTTCTTGCACACTGTTCACACTACCTGCACACCAGGACACTGGGGTTTGTGTGACTGTATGGGATGGATTACTCAAGAATGAGCAAAAATCGTGAGCTCTGCAGTTGAGGTGTCTTCCTGGGAGTGAAGGAAAATTAAAACCATACAAACAACAACAACAACATCCCAAAAACCAACACACATCAAAAAACAATAAAATAAAAAGAAAAAAAAAAAAAACAACCCACAACAAACCCAATAGGAAAAATAAAAAATGTCTTCTGCTGCCTCGACAACTGGTGAGAGCCCTGTTCTGTCAGCCCTTCCAGAGGCACCAGAGGCTGCCACCCCATCAACACTTGTCAGTGGTGCTGAGAGTGTTGTGTCATAGAATCACAGAATTCTTTTGGTTGGAAAATACCTTTAGGATCAAGTCCAACCATTAACCTCATGCTACCAAGTCCATTGCTAAACCATGTCCCCAAGCAGCATATCTCCACAACTTTTAAACACATCCAGGGTGCTGTTACTGAGCAAGTCCTACAAATGCCTGCAGTAATATGGCTTTTAACACACTCGCAGCCAAGAACCCCATTCCCAAAGAGGTCCTTGATCCTGAGCAGTCCCCTTCCCACCCTGAGGCAAGCCCTGAAGATCCAGGGTGCACAACAGCTACGCCTCGAACTGTACTCACCCAAAGCCCACTATTCCACCTTGCCAGAGCTGAAGTAGCTGGGTTGGTGCCAGTCTCCACGGCTGCTGCCTCTTCCCCTGGGAGGGTAGGCCTCAGGAGCAAATGCACCTTTAAAGCAAGACCATGGAGAGGTGTGTGAGTGTCCCAGGCTCCCTCACACGCTCCTTCCGCGTCCTGCCCGACAGCAGCGCAGCCAGCAAGGGAAAGCAGCTGGCCACGGCCTCAGCAAACTGCTGGTCTGCCCCATTTTCCTCCCCCTCAGGCAGATGGCCTTCAGATGGCCTGAAGAGGTGAGCCAAAAGGCAAACAGGAGAGTCCAGCACGGCTCACCTTCCCCACGGCTGCTGCCTCGCCTGCTGGGGCTCCTCATCGGCATCCGCAGCACCTGCAGATTGCAGAGGTTTCTTTACAGAGAGCACCCCAGGAAGCCCCCTGCCCTCCTTCCCTCAGGTCCTGTCATTACCCACTCCTCTGAAAAGAAGGTTACTGCCAATCCTGCTGCAAAGCAGTGATGTTGCTAAGGAACTGGGCAGTTGCAGGTGGGCTCTCAGGTCAACGCTTTCACACCTCACCCCTGCCAAGGGCTGGGCACCAGATGAATGCCAGGCTCCCTTTATCAGCCACTCTGTGCTAACAGAGAGCATCTGGCATTGGCCTGGTGGCCAGCACAGCTCACACCCTTGACAACACCTTACCTGATCTTCCTGCAGTGCAGTGACAGCCAGGACAGCAGAGCCTGGAGAGCACACTTAGTCTCTTGCAGTCACACAGGGCACCTCTTTGACTCGTTTATCCCAACCTGCTCTTTTAAAGCTCTTCACACTCTTCTTTTGTTGGTCTCTATCCAAGTGATATGATCCCAGCCTTAGCCAATCACAATTCCTTCTCCTACCCAAATGCCACCAGCTATGGGAGCTACCCAACACCACAGCTCCACCACATCACCTCATGCAGGCTGAGATCCCTGGCACTGAGTTACAGCTCGAGCACGAGCTACAGTGAGCTTGCTGCAGCCCTCTGCAGAAAGAAACACTGTCCTCTCCACATGCAATAATTCCCTTTGGCATTTATTCCTTATTAACATTGCAGGAAATATATTCCCCAGCAGGACTACTGGCAGCAGCACTGAATTTTAACTGATGGTTGAAGAAGACTTGCAGGAAGATGTCTGCTTGTAAAAGCAAGAGTTTATACTGCATGCCCTGTTAAACATGAGTTATGCTTAACCCACAGAGGACAGACTGAACACCCAAGCCCACATTTTGTCTTCCAGTACTTCACAGGCACTCTTCCTGCCCCACAAACCAAGCCTTCCTGTAGTGCATGCACTAGCTAGCTCTGAAGAGAGATTCTGAACCAAATAACATATTAAAAAAATAAAAATACAAGCAAATTTGGCAAATCAAACTAAGGGAAGGTGACACAGAATCATATGTGCTTCAAGTCATTCATTCAGTCACTTGCACTTCCCAAAAATAAAAGCTGTCCATATCCTCTGGCACCTTGCTTGTGAAGTTATCTTTGTTCCCTGCATAAAACCCACAAGCACAACACCCACTGTAGACCTGTGTTAGAAGTGCAGGCACCCAGGTTTGTCAGTTCATGGAAAAAAAGTGGGCACTGGCATGATTTGGAAACAGCTAGCAGGAATTCACAGGGTGGGTCAGCATCTAGTCACACCTTAGAAACCAAATAAGAACTCAAAAAGCAAACACAAATCTCAGTAGAGCAAATGTTCTTCAGCTCTGCTGTGATGGGGAGCAGCTGAGGGAGCTGAGCTTGGAGCAGAGGAGGCTCAGGGGAGACCTTCTGGCTCTGCACAGCTCCTGACAGGAGCCTGGGGTCAAGCTCTTCTGCCAAGGAACAAGTGACAGGACATGAGGCAACGGGGTCAAGCTCTTCTGCCAAGGAACAAACGACAGGACATGAGGCAATGGCCTCAAATTGCTCTAGGGGATGTTTAGGTTGGACCTGAGGAACAATTTCTTCCCCAGAAGGGTCATGAAGCCCTGTCCCAGGCTGCCCAGGGCAGTGGTGGAGTCCCCACCCCTGGAGGGGTTCCCAAGCCATGGAGATGTGGGGTGAGGGACACGGGGCAGTGGGGACCTGGCAGTGCTGGGGGATGGTTGGAGCTGATGACCTTAAAGGTCTTTTCCAGCCAAAAGGACTCTGTGATTCCATGGCTAGGTGCCCAGCTGAGAGCTGGGTCAGGTAACAGAGCCAGTGCCATCGGTACCTGTGTCTGTCATCCCTGTCCAAGATGAGCCAGTCTGTTCCCCAGGCACACACTGTACCAGTCAGTGGAGGCAGAGTGCTGGAGCTGGGGCTGTGCCAGGGACTCACACCCTCCCCGGGCACCAACGGGCAAGGTCAAACCCCTCAGCTGTGGCAAGGGAAGTGTTACAGGAGCCAGCTGGATTCCAAACCACACTCGGTCCCCTGACCAAAACCTCCGAGAGGAGCTGCAGTTCACACACATACACTTGTCTTCTCAAAGCAAAATCTTCACTCCCCCAGGCAGCAGAAATGAATTTTTGCCCCCTTACCTCCTCGCTGCTGATGGACTCGGAGCTGGAGGTGCCCTGGTGGCACTGCACCAGAACGTTCGAGATCAGCCCCCCGGAGACCTCCACAACACTTCTGCAGAGAGCAGTGGGCTGTAACAGAGCAGAGCAGAGCAGACCTCACAGAGGGAGCTGCTGTGCAAACCCCCCGTGGCAGTTTCACTGCCAGGAGCCAACCTGAGAAGGATTTAAAAATCAGATTCCCAACGGAAGAAACTCAGGCAATGCTATCCAGTAAATAATTACTGGAGCAGGCTGTGGCCAGAGCACTGCACTCTGGCAGCATGGGGCCAGACACCAGTGAGTGCTCCCCTTCTAGTATGCAACTTATTGTATATCAGGTGTGTGAAGTCTGGAGCCTGTTCAAAAATCTCCAAATCCTTCTCATGGCTCTGGTATCACCAAGCACAAACAGAAGAGCTGTTCAGGGCTACACTGGCAAAACCAAAGGGCTCCCTAAAAGTTCTCCTCCGTGGGTAACAACTTCATCACCTGCAGGAGATCTAGAAGATGTTCCCCAGAGAGGTGGTCACTGCCCCATCCCTGGCACCATCCCAGGGGAGGTTGGATGGAGCTCTGAGCACCCTGCTCTAGCTGCAGATGTCCCTGTCCCTGCAGGGGTTGGACTGGGTGACCATGAAATGTCCCTTCCAACCAAAACCAGCCCATGATTCTATGATTAGCCCTGTCAGCACAGAGGGAATCTGCATGGCACAGGCAGGTAAGCCTTTATGCAGTGCCTAGACACACGATAGCCAAAAGCAGGCCAAGTAACAGCTTTTCTCCTCTCCTATCTTAGCAAAGAGGCCACGTCTTCCTTCCAGGATTTGCCCCCAAAGCCCATAGACACCTTCACTACCTGCTGCTCCAAGACACACCTCCTCTTTTCAGCTCCCAGCAGCTCCCCACTGAGCAGTTTCCCAGCTGGCACCCCAGCTCCACGCTGCAGGCTGTGTTGGGTCTGGTTTTCAGCCAGCCAGTCCTCCTGCACTCTGCTGCACCAGCCGTGTTCCAGCGTGCCCGAGCACCTCCCGCACCAAGGGGGGTCACGTTCACACCAGAGGCACCTACCACGAGGGGCCCAGCTCTGAAGGGGCAGGTGGAGGGGTCTCTCCCCGAGGCCTTCGCGCACACGGTCTGGCGGATGCTGAAGTGCAGCTCTAGGCTGTAGGCATCACTGCTCCACATGTCCACCTGGGGAAGGGCAGAGACACGAGCTACAGCCACTGCCTGCCCTTCTCCTGTGCCCAGCGGGGTGCTACCAGCTCTGCTCTGGGGACCTGGGCTGCTGGGAAGCCTCCTGAGAGCACAGGACTTGGAAAGCAGCTCCCAGAGCTGTGAGCAGTGGAGTGAGTGCTGTTCATGGAGCCAGCCCTGGCAGCCCAGGCGCCTCCACGGGCAGCGATGCTGCAAGGGCCACAGGGTCTGCTGGCTTTCCCTGGCAGGGTGGCATTTCTTTTTATCCCCAAACTAGATCAATCCAGAAGTCACCCTGTCCTTCATTCCTGCAGAAGACTTGATACACACCATCTACAGAAACAGAACTGGTCTGAGGATGTTCAGGAACGTGGACGTGCTACCTTTAAGCTAGGAAGTTTTAACCCCATAACTCTGGGTATCCAATACAATTCTCAGCAACCTGCTTTTAGACACTGGCAGATCTAAACCAGGATTGGTGTGTAGAGGCAAATGCCAAATACAGACCAGAGAAAGAATCCTGTGTTTGTGGTGGTATTAACTAGCAGTGCAGACATTAAGCCCAGCCCTTCAGATGAACCACGTTACTTTTTGCCCAAAGCAAAGCAGTTAGTTGGAGGTATTTAAAAATATCACTTTTGAACAAAACCTTACAAGGCATCCCTCTAAGACTTCTGTTCCAGGGTTGGACAACATGGACTCCTAAAATATTTCTAATTACAAGACAACATATAAAGAACATGTAGGCTCCTAAAGCCACAACTTCAGATAATGCCCCAAACCCTCCCTCTTCCAAGCAGCATCAGAAAGCTCCAACTCAATCTGGGTGTCCAGGGGTGGGGGAAGAAGAGTTTTCCACCACAGCAAAGCATATTTCAGGTAAAGGATCTCAGCACTTACTCTCGTGACGTGGCTCCTGACAACACCGTAGAGGTTAGTCCCCCAGGAGCGGGAGTTGATCCTTGCAAGGGAGGCGTTGAGAGCCTCTTCTGCGACTGGCAGTTCATAGTCATACACTGGAAACCCTGGGACAGAGGCACAGTGCCACCAGAGGTTCACGTGGTCTTGGGCTTTCCCCCCAAACCCACCGTGGGGCCACCCTCAGCACCTTACCTGAACACGAGAAAACACCCAGCACGAGAACAGAGATCAAGACCCTCATAGTGAGACTGCCCAGATCCTCTGGTCTTGTCCCTGGCTGGGCACAGGCTGCCAGCAGTGTCCCTCTGTCCTTATATACACGCAGCCTTGATCCCACACTGACCCCTGTCTCCAGGCTCTGCTCCCGACACCGCACTTTAAACGGGATCGATCCCACAGTCAATATTTGCTGCCAGCTCTTCTCCATTTGGCAGTTCTCTGATAAGAGATGGGCCACAGTGTCTTCTTCCCAGGCTGGTGGCTACAGGGGAGCACAGAGCTCCCGAGAGCTCCAGAGCCAGAGCCAGGGCCTAGTTATTTTGCTCCCTTGCAGCCACAGTTACCCGCTGGAGGCCAGCACTGCCCCAGCACCCCTGTGTCTCCAGAGCTCCTGGAAGCACTTACAAGCTGGTGTTACAAGGAGGGGATGATTCCCCACCACCAAATGGGTATCCCCCCGTGGGGGCCTGTCTGACACCACCCTGCAGGCCAAAGCATCCCACAGAAGCTTCCACAGCACACGGCAGACCCCTGGGACACCCCAGGTCTGTTTGCTGTGCAAGCTCCTGGGACCTCTGCTGTTTGGCACGTGCCAGAAGAGCCCCCACCTTGCTCTGACTCCTGCCAAGCCTGAGCCCAGCTAACCCAGGGAGGCTGTGGACATCTGGTTTCCCCACCAGACCCCCTAGATGCTCAGGCTCCAGTTTCAGCACAAAAGTCAACGGGCTTTTTGAAAAAATATGGCCTGACTACAGCCCTGAAAACATCACAAGGAATCAGAGGGATGAGCTGGGCACAACCCCTCAGCTCTTGGCTAGCTGGAATCACTTGCTAGTCTTGGTTTCCAGATTGGCATCCCTCTACCACAACTGCCCCACAGCAGAGCCACTGAAATGCTTCCAGTGAGGTCTGGAGATGCACGTGGGTTTTAAGGAATTAAAGGCTGTCCATGGGGGCTGGGAGGGAAACTCGCTGCCTTCAGACGAGTTCACAAGGCAGAGGCTTGTCTAACCACACCCACTTTGAGGATCCTGCGTGTGAAACTCCTCCGTTAACCTTCCAATCACAGTTCCACATCAATTATGTGGTGTAGGGTCATCTTAAGAAAATCCCAAATGATAAGAGCTCAAAGGAAACACACAGGAGCTGAGATTCAATGAGGAAGAGGAGAAAGCTGTTTCTGGTGTTGTCAGATTGCAGGATGGCAGGTTGCACACTGGGGGGATGTGACTCCTCGGGTGATGGGGCTGGGGAAGCATCACTCATGCTGCAGGTGCCTCAAGGCAGAGACCACACAGGCCCTGCTCTCCTGAGGCACCACAGACACGACTGCCTGGCCTGGGCCTTGGTGCTCCCTGGATCTGTTCCCTGCTGTCGCTGCAAGATCCTGGAAAAGGAACCCACTGACCCACGGTACACCCCAGGAAAGAGTCTGTGTGCCAGCTGGTAGGGCTGCAGAGGGACACAGACTGTGCTAGGAACAAGCTGTCCCTGGGGTGGCCAGTGGGCACAGCCCTGGGCAGGAACGGTGCCAGGGCCACACGACTGGCTAGTGCCACGTGGGTGTGCATCCCACCAAGCACTGCCCGGGCAGAGGTGGAGGTGGGGGCATACTCCAAAAAAGGGGTGGGAATTTTTTTAACAGCCAACTTGGATTTCAGCACTGGGTACATGATCAGAAACGCCAGCTGAAACTCTGCCCAGTGGGCAGCCAGAGCTCTCCTGCACATCCATCCTCCCGCGCTCCGCGGCTCCCGACGCTCCCTCCCGGCTCCTGGGCACGCTCACCTGCAGCAGGGGCTGCCCTTCCTGCTTCCCAGCTCTCCTAAACTGCCGCCTGTGCCGTGAGGAGGCCACTAATGTCCTTCTGTGGCTACAGCCACGCCAGAGCACCACAACGTGGAGGATTTAACCCGAGCTGGAGATTCTCAAGAGCAGAGCTGCTTGTGCCGTGCTCCGCTTTTCTGCAGCCGGAGCCCAGACCACGCTCCCTCAGAGCAAGGAGGACACCTTCTGATGTACTGTTTGACCTGTTTCTGTGGTGGCTTCCCTGCAAGCAGCTGTGGTGCTGCTGTGGTAACGAGGCACAACCAACGAGACCTCTCCGACCACTCGAATGGAAAGAACTTGGCAGCTGGAGCCCCAAGGTCCTTCCTGCTCCACAGCACACTGCTCTGCCAGCTTGCTGCGGCAGCCGGGACAAAATTCAGCTTTCCACTTCATCCCTAGGAAAGGAACCATCTGTTCCATGCTGGGACCAGTTAATGTTCCACCAGAACCTGAGCAGACAGAGCTGCTTCCTTCCTAGCTGCTGAGCCCCAGTGCTGCAGCCCCTCCGATGGCAATTTTAGCTGTTGAAGCAACCTCAGGATTTAAAGATCTTTCTCTTGGAGTAGCTGCTCGGAAATGCTGCCAGCAGGATTGCAGCCATGCCAAGCAGGGCTTGGAAATAAAACTGTTTAATGAAACGAAATCTCCTCTGCAGTGCTCTGGCTTTGCTTTGCAGCACCCAGAGAAGAGAGATGTTTGCTATTCCACCTCTTGGAATCCTGGCTCATTAAGTCTGTAATGAACTTGGTAAATACTTCCCCTATCTCTCCACATAATCTACTCTAGTAGCTTCATATTGCAGAAAAATTGGTGTAATCCAAAGAGACACGTCTGGGTTGAGGGTGCTCAACCCAAACAGAGACAGGAGCTGGGGAAGAGGGAGAAACTGGGGCTGGGCAGGATGGGAACAGGGAGTAAGGGGGCCTCAGGCACGTGCTGGTGGGAGGAAAGGCAAGTGTGAGCAGGGCACAGCACTGTCCCCACTCACAGGTGGCACCTCCACGGGCACCGTCTGCCCAGCAGTAACGGGCCAGGCACAAGGAACAGCAGCAGGGTGGGGTGTTTCCCTGTGGGGCAGGGGGGTGAAGAAAGAGTTCTTGGGAAACCTCAGCCTTCTGTAGATTTAAGCAGTAGAACCAATTTTCAGACTTGGAGCGACCCCAGTTCTGGGTTTCTGAGGAGGTCTGAGGTTTCCACCACATTCCCTTTGCACTGGAGACTGTAACTGAAGCATCAGGTTAGGAAACACCACTAAATTTGGGAAGAGCAACTGGAATTCAGCCTGATATCAATACTTGGCAAAAGGCCTCCAAGGTCAGATTCCCAAACCCACGAGATTCTTCAGTTATTGCAATATTTAAAAAAAAAAAAGTGATTGTTTCATCTGTGCTGTAGAAACAATAGGCACAGCCACGCAGACAAGGACAAGGTGCTGCTGAAGGAGCAAAGCATCCTCCTCTTCCTCCAGACACCAGCTGCTGCCTTTTGCCCATGAGGACCCTGCCATGGACCACCAGGTACCACAGGACACAGTGGTGGGCAGTGCTGTGGCACATGGAGAAGTGATGAAAGGTGAAGCCTTTCCCTCACAGCAAAACCAGGGCAGAACAAAGTGGAGGAGGTGGAAAAAGAGACAATAAATGTTTCTGAGGTGTCACCTTCCACATCCCTGGGAATTATAAACAGCTTTTTAGAAAGGGCAAGTGTTACAGTTACACCCCAAGAACACAAAACCTCTTGAAACCTGAGAGAGGGTGGGATGGAGAAAGACTCTTCACAACTGAAGGGCTAAACTCTGGCTCCACTGCCAGGAAGGTGCAGAAGCCAAGCACCCAGGGCAGCAGGCAGGGGCTGCTCCAGTCCAACCCAGGCAGCAAACAGGCACTGCTTCAGGAAAGAGGAAATTCAGGAGCTTCTGCTCAACGACCATTTTCAGCCCACGTTCACTCCCAGCAATGGAGGCAGCTCTGTTCCCAGACAACTGGAGAACAGTAATTCCTTTGTGAGTGGGATTTTGATAGTTCCAAGATGTGTTTTCATTTACAGTGTAAATTGTCCAGCACCCTCACAAGCCTGTCCACTGAAAACAGCCCAAACGTCATCCCAGGCACTGAGGAGCTATTCCAGATCCCTCGTTTCCTGGACATTCAGGTGACAGAGGATGATGTCCCTGCAGGTGAAGGAAAACCTGACTAAATGCAAAGCAGCATGTTCTTTTGTTTGGTGGT
The DNA here is from genome assembly GCF_000691845.1 of Merops nubicus. Classification (NCBI taxonomy): domain Eukaryota; kingdom Metazoa; phylum Chordata; class Aves; order Coraciiformes; family Meropidae; genus Merops; species Merops nubicus. The sequence goes on along the minus strand of NW_008602308.1, from coordinate 3,007 downwards.
TTGATTTTGGTTTTTTTCCCTCTGGCTCCCACAGAACAGCATTGGCAAAACCAAAAGGCTCCCTAAAAGTTCTTCTCCACGGGTAACTTCCTCACATGTGCAGAAGACCTGTCCCAGGTTGCCCAGAGAGGTGGTCACTGCCCCACCCCTGGAACCATCCCAGGGGAGGTTGGCCGGGGCTCTGAGCACCCTGCTCTAGCTGCAGATGTCCCTGTCCCTGCAGGGGTTGGACTGGGTGACCATGAAAGGTCCCTTCCCACCCAAACCAGTCTGGGATTGTAAGAGTGTTGTACTGACATCAGATGATAGAGGAAGGAGAAAGGCTTCTAGATTTTGCACAGCCAATGAAAGCTTTGAGACCTGATCCACAGTTCACAGACACCAGAGACTCAGCTCTGATTCTCTCCAGGCCTTGTCTGCATGTTGAGAAGCCTGCAGAGGATTGTCCAGCCAGTGCAGACACTGCCTGCGGGCTGCTGAGCCTCCTCCAGCCCTTGACCACCTGGCATGGAGAACAAGTCTCTGTTCTTCCAGTTTTGCCCATTGCTCTCATGAGCTGGTGCCTCTGCCACGCTGGCTGCACTTCTCAGCCCTGCACAGAGCTTTCTGCTGTAGGGCACTGGAGATTTGCTGGTCAAAAGGAGAGTGCAGACAAGTAAATACAGTGACACCTCAGCTTGCTCCACCTATGGTATTACTTTGGGTCACAACAACCCCCTGCAATGCTCCAGGCTTGAGGAAGAGTGGCTGGAAACTGCTGGATCTGTGATGATCTTTAAGGTCTCTTCCAACCAAAACGATTCTGTGATTCTATTAAGGCTGAAACATCTCATAAGTCTGGAGTTTACACCATGGCAGTTTCAGACTCTGCAAGGTTTTATCACTGCCTCAGAAGAACTGAGCTGTAGCAAGGCAGAACCCACTGGAACTGATGTCTTAGCAGTAATTTCACAGAGATGAAAGGGAACACTTTGGTAGGCGTGCAGAGGCAGTGCCCACCCTGCTGCACTGCACTCCTGAGGAGCACCACAGCTGCTGCTCTGAGGACACAGCCCAGACCCACACTGCTCCTACTGCTCTTGCTGGAAGGACTTGGAGCGTGAGGCAACAGACAGCACACATTGCAGCAGCCAGCCTCAGCAACACCCTGGGTGATGGTCTGAAGCATCACAGGCTGCACACAACCCCACAGGTCTCACTTCACTGCTTTGAGCCTTTGAAACTTTAAATATTTATATTGCCAGGTCAGCAGTGAGAGCTCTTACAGGGACAATTCTGTAGCTGATGCAAGGCAAACATTTCCTCCAAAGACTGTTACCTGAAAAGCTGAAGAGCTGTGTCTCTTTTTAACTATCTTTTTTAAGTTTTACAGACCATACTGACAATTTTCAAGGTTTCCTCACTATCCCTAGGGCACATTCTCAGATAGTTCTGCTGTTATATCCTTCTGCATTCTTAGTGAAAGTTACTTGAAACCACTAGTCCAACCAAGGCCTGGGAAAACTTGACATTCAAGGTAAAACAAGGCAAAACATGCACTCCTACTTCTGAAGCCACCAAGTGCAGCCAGCACTGCCATGTCCTGTCCCCTGAGAGCCTCCCACTGCCACTACTGACAGTGTCCTGCACTGCTGAGGGAGGCTCAGCCCTCCTGGCATTCTGTCACGTTGTCACTGTTGGATAAGGAGCCTGGAGCCAGGGGGGGGTCGGGCTCTGCTCCCAAGGAACAAGGGACAGGACAAGAGGAAACAGCCTCAAGTTGCCCCAGGGGAGGTTGAGGTTGTCCCTGGGGAACAATTTCTTCCCCTGGAGGGTTGCCCAGGGCTGTGCCAGGCTGCCCAGGGCAGTGGTGGAGTCCCCACCCCTGGAGGGGTTCCCAAGCTGTGGAGATGTGGGGTGAGGGACAGGGGTCAGTGGCAGACTTGGTACTGTTGGGTTAATGGTTGGACTTGATGATCTTAAAGACCTCTTCCAGCCTAAATGATTCTAAATAAAAAAACAACACTGCACAAACATCCTGAATACTTTGGGGGCTCAAATTCTCTACTGATATGAGACATAAAACATTCCTCACAGCCAAAGAAAACCTCTTGGAAATAATGTCTATTTGCTCACTGCGTTGTGAGCAGAAAAGAAAGGATAAAGTTGGTGAATAAATCATTCATTAGCAATGAGACCTTTCTTTCAGCAAGAGGGTGCACTCCAGCCAAAACTGAGCAAGTGGCAGAAACCAAGGAACACTTCTCTTCTTGCAGGGCTGCTGTGGGACAGAAATCCCTTCTCAGACCATCACCTAGGCACGCAGAGTGCTCTCAGCCTGCCCCCACTCATACACCCTTGCTTCAGCCAATATTTTCCAGCTGTATGCCAGTTTGGTGTCTCCCAGGCCAAGCCCACGCTGCAGATAACACCCCGTGTTTCTCACCTATTTACCATGAAGAGCAAATCCACATCTTTTAAGCAAATACCTCTTCAAAAAAAATTTTTTTATATGATCTTGTTAATATTCCTTTTCATAAGAGAGATTGCCCGATAGCAGAAAAGTCATACCATAAATTAACAGGGAGATTACTAGATTTGTGTGTTTCTTAGCTGACAGTTTTACAATGTTGTTATTGGAAATACACTAACATCCTACACAAAAAAAATAATGGGGATGGCAGAAAGCAAGAGCTACTACCCACTCACCCCGGGGATGCAGGGAAACAGCTCAACACAAAGTTGCCTCGAGACAGTATCATATCAATGTTTTAAATCAAATTAATAATGGAAAAGCAGGAGACAGCCAGGGGCAAAAGCACACAAGTCACCTCCTCCGTGAGGAACGCGGGCTGGATCGCTCGCAGCAGCAGGCACAGCTCTCCTGCCAGGATGCCATGGGCAGGCTCCAGCAGCACAACCCCTGCCCGGGGGCACAGCCCACTCCCCCAGGAGCCTCCAGCACCAGCACGGGCCAGGATGCCTCACAGAATCACAGCATCTTTGGGTTGGAAGAGATCTTTCAGAT
>NW_008602307.1:27783-29703 GCF_000691845.1 Merops nubicus | reverse complement strand
AAAAAAATTGGAAAGGTTCAAAACATTCAGGGCTTTTAGGATTCAGGCACCAGCAACTAAAATGATCATTTTGCTTTCCTATCACTTTCCTTGAGCTGTTAATACAATGGAAATTGTGCAGTTTCTACATAGAAAAGGAGTTTAAAAAAAAATTGGGCAGTGGTAAATGGTAAATCTGGCCTTTTTTTCTGAGGACAAAATTTCACTTGTTAGGAGACATCTGAGAAAGGAGGGGAGGAAAAAGGAAGCAGAGTGCAGCAGTTATAAAAGATTTTCATGGCCATAGTTAATTCTCAATGTAATGTTTTACCCTGAAATTGGAATAGATTTTGGAAAGAAATAAGGTGCTGGTAGCAGTTCTTATTTTAATGACACAATATGTCGTGGTATAATTTTTACTCTCATTTTAGAGACTGTATGACCTGTCTCTGTTTCTCCATTAAAACCATGACAAATATCCCTGATTTAATAACAAAAAAAAATAAGCAGTAGGACTAGATCTCTTTGGGGACCAACTATTTTATAATTAGCAGGACTACTTTTGATTATATGTGGGGAAGAAGTGGACTTTGCCTTTTTAATCTGCATTTTTCAGCCTTCAGTTGAGTAGGAAATCTGTGTGCAGGAGTCTGAGTATTTTCACAGCATATTTACAGTTTAGTTATACAAAGCAGCTCTGCTGTTTCTAGGGCTGGCAAGAAGATGTTCATCCCATTATGCTTCCTGGTGAATCACAGCTATAAAGAAGGAAAAAAAAGCAGATTTGGAGGCTCATAAATGGTCATTTAATCTATTTGTCTGGCCCACAACAGGTACAAGGATGCTATGTCCTTTATTTAACCCATATTTGGAGACCACTAGGGACAGATTTTCTTCAGTCAGTTCATCCCAGTGCTTGACTGAGGTCTTCACCACTCTACATCTTTTGGAAACCCTCATTCCCCAAAACTTAATAAACCTAAATAACAACAATCATTTTTGTTTCCTTTCCTGAAGTTGATTTTGATAATTATACAAAAGAATTTATTGCATGTCTCTGTAATAAAGAATTATTGCATATTTAAAAAAAACCTCCAAACAACTCTGAAAGAGCAAAACCAAGTAAAATAAGTCAAATAACTCATTAAGGGAGTCAGTCTTCTGTTGTCATCTTTCTTGGAACCTTTCTCCAGGCAGGCAGCATCTCCTATGAAATATTATGACACCTCATTCAGATGGGATTCAATAGTGAGTTATAAAATTGTCTCTTGTTATGTAGCCCATGGTGAAAGAGAAGAAAGGGGTGGACCACCAGAAATGTTGTCTTTTTGCCCAAAAGATTTGTGCATCTATTTTTTTCCCTCTGGAGCTGTGATTGTGATATAAAACATGTTAAATATATATAAAAAAATAACCTGAAGATGACCATAAATGCAGATATCCTACTTTGTTCTTGTTGTTCTGAAAATCTGGCTGCTTCTCAAGACTCTTTGCCTTGTGTGGGCATTGACACCAACAGAGCACAACCACTCTCTTCTCCCAGTTACTGTTTCCCAGCCCAGCTTTATAACATGGCATCATCTAATAAAGTAGAAATGTTGCTTGTCAAATAGAATCTCAAATAAAATCGCTAAGATCAGGTGTTTGGCACACATTTAGGATCCTAATATGCACTTAGGAATAGTACAACTATTTAACAGATGGTATCTTTGCTAACTTCAGTGTTTCTGCAGAGGTCTATAAATAAATTATCACCTAGTTCCTTCCATTCTTTGTCTGTATTTATCTCACTTTATGAACAACGAGTTCCCTCACATGCATTGCTCTCTCAGCTGTGAGTTTTAACAAAAAACTGCCTTTTTTATTTCCCCCAGCACTGTGCATGCTGGCAGATTACTATTGGTACAGCACAATTAATCAGTTGGATGTGATAATGAGGTC
>NW_008602307.1:0-27759 GCF_000691845.1 Merops nubicus | reverse complement strand
GTGTAGGCTGTGCAGGATGCTCAGATGAACAAGTGATTCTTTGTGGTAAAGGATAGAAATAGATGGACTCAACTGTGTGTGGCAAGAAGTCATCTTTGGCTGGGAATGTTCTTAGGATGCTGGGAAGCCACAAAGTCTCCTTGGAGCTTTCTCTTCTCCAGGCTGGCCAACCCCAACTCTCTCAGCCTGTCTTCACAGGACAGGTTCTAGCCCTCAGATCATTTCTGTGGCCACCTCTAGACCCCCTCCAATATGTCTGTGTCCTTGTGGTGGGGATTCTGGAGCTGGGCACAGTACTCCAGGTGGGGTCTTGGAGCAGAATAGAGTCAACAGTGGTGCCAAGGAAGTTATGCTGGCTCATCACAGTCTTCAGTGTAAGAAGACTTGTTCAATTGCCTATTGTAATTAATATATTTCCTCTAATTCCACCACTATTACCCACATATCTGTTTATTTTGTTTTTTTAAAATATAAAACTGCCTTACAAGAGTGATAAGTTGAAATTGCTCAACAGGATGCATGAAGACACAGTCAGTTTTCCTGGGATTTAGGAACTTCTTCAATACATTAAGAACAAAAAGCTCATTACAAATAGCAACTCATTGATTTCAACCTCCCATCATGCATTTGAAATTCCTTAGATTACTCAGGGATACTTGGAGCATTTCCAAACCTGTCCAATTTTAGGGAGGAGCATAAGACAACTCTGTATTAACAAACCAGGAAATTGGGATGTTTTAATATCTGAAATTGTTGGACAATTAGAGAAAGTCCAATTTATCACCCTGCATAATCACCAACAGTTCATCTGAATTAATACAATTTCATGCTTTCTTGAACTTCTGATTTTTTCCCCCATAAATGTTTTGTCATTACACAATCCCAAATACTACAGTTGTAATTACTTGTTGTTGAAATGTGCAATGAATATTAAGGCATTAGTTGTAAGAGCACTTTTCCAATTAGAGGATGAATCCTCTCCTGAGGATGAATCAATAACATTTTTCACATTTCAGTGTGGCTGTGTCAAGTTGTGATAGAAGAAACTAGAAGAGATGTGATGTGTTTCTTTTACTGGTTATGATAGATCACAATATTATCAGTGTTACTGGATGTAAGGTATTGCAAGTGAAATTATTCTCCAGGGGAAATGAGATTAAAAAATAACCAGCCCAGAAGTTTTTAGAAGAAGTTCATTGTTGTGGTTTCCTCTGAGTGCTTCTAACACCTGTTATGAGTTGACAGCAAAATCTGGGAGGTCTCATAGTTGTCCAGATTTGGGATTTTCTTTTCACACAAAGGAAGTCCCAAACTTCTGTTGGGCTAAACTACTTTTAGATCACACCCTGTGCCTGTTGCCAGAAGGTTGTGATCATCTGTTCAGGCCAGTCCAGAAGACCTCTGGAGCCACATCTCTTGCTTCTCTTCAGTGTTGAGTTGCCTTGTAGAAGACCAGCACCAATCTCCTGCAGCATGGTTACCAGTAGGGGGTGTTATGGAAATACCTTTCTTGCTCCAAATATTTCCCACAGGAAAGCCTAATTTAATTCCATGCAACTTTCACTGGAAAGTAAACTCTTTTTTAGCTTCCAAAACTGTGGTAAACTTGCTAACTAAACTCTGACAGTTCCTTTGTCTTGATGATGGTGTCAATACATTAATCTCTGCCTGTTACCATCTAACCTCAATTTTTTAAATGTTCCAATTGATTTTCTATGAATTCAATTCTGAGATTAAGAGTGGTGTTATCTCTAATTAAGGTGTCTGAAAGCTGCTTAGCATTTCCCATTTCCTGGTTTTTAAACACTTGCATTTTCCACTGAACACCTACTGAGTTCTTCTGCTCCTTCACCTTTTGAAGCACGTGTGAGCTGCTGCTTTGTCAGTGTTGTGGCATTGCAGGACTTGAAGCTGCTTCAGCCAGGATGACCCTGGGCAACACCTGAATCTTCTTTCACCAGCACAGGTTCAAAATCAACTCTAATTTTGAGTTTGTGAACACTACATCCCACCTTTTTTGAAAGAGAAAGCTTTTTTGGCTTGCTTTTTTTCTTTTTTACTGGCTCCTCTCCTTCTCCAAAGCTGCATAATCAACCAAAGGCCTTCATCAGAGCTCCTTTATTTAGCTAAATTGCTTTGGAGCTTCTATGGGGAGAGGACCTGTAATTTACACATTAAGATGCTCACGGGCCCCAGGTCTTCAGCTTAAATAGTATGAATAGCCAATCCAAGGCACTAATTTTCAAGGTGGGGAACAATAATTTCTGCTACAGCCTGATTGTCTTTTTCAATTAAAAAGTGAAAATGCCCTTTACAAAGTAATATCAAGCTTCTCTAGAGGGAAAAATGGAAGGTTGCAATTAAATTAAACAGGGAGGGGGTTAAAAAAACCCTTAGCTGACTTGATTTTTGTTCATGCACCAAGAAACCCAGTGTGAAGAAACATGTGAAGCTGTAGTGCTGGTCTACATCTGGTTTTTGTAATTTTTTCCCCTCCTTTTACAGAGTTGGCAGCATAAAATATTAAAGCTCTCTTCTGAACTGAGCACAGGGCTTGCACTGAGCAGTAAGTGGTGATGCAGCCTTAGGGCTCTTACCCCAAACCCCATCTGCAGGCCAGAGGCATAGCTGAGGATCTGACCCTCTCAATGGGAGGGGGAGCATAAGAAATACATTTTTAATATTTGATGTCCCTGAACAGTTTTCTCACTTGTCACAGCAGAGTTCATTTGTCACCTGTCATCACAGAGTCACTTTGCCGTCTGCAGGAGTTTTCTCCAGATTGGAGTGCTCTTAAAAACAGATTTCTCTCCCCAGTCTAAATCTCACAGGCCAGATTTATCCCTGCCAGAACTGCACTGATTTGACTGACTTACTCCAGAGATGGCCCTGGCCTCCCTGATTCAAACCACCTCTTGGCAGGGGTCTTAATTCTTAACCCAAACCAACTTATTTCTATTTTCCCTGCTCCTGCAGACATCTGCTTTTCCAGGGTGCATGGAGATGCTTCATGCATCACCCCTTCCCTTGGAGCTTGACCTTCTAGTGAGCAGCTGTACCTCTGGTCCTGGGGAAAACCCCTTTGGCTTCCATGTCTAGGGTTCTCCTGTTAAACAATCCCACTTCAGGCTATTAATTTATTTTTGTGAAGCTTCTTGCAATGAGATAATCATCTACACTTATACAGGCAATAAAAAAAAGGCAGGGAAGGGAAGGTTCTCATGCTCTGCTCAAAGTCTGTAAAAAAAGTGTCCATGCATATTTCAACCCTTCCCAAATTCCTCAGCCCTTTGGAGATCTCGATCCAGCCCAGAATTGCTTCTTGCAGCATTACCTTGGCTCATCCCCAGGCACCACTGCTTTATCTGGCTCATTCCAGCTGCAAAGCCATCAAAGACTTCCTTCCAATGGGAATTTCAAGATTTACCTGAGTGCCTGATGTGAAAGGGTTTTTGAATGTGAATCTTGTAAAGGGGATTTCAGGTGTAGTATATGTTATTACTTCTTCTTTCAGCAGCATTTAGACATGAGTATTTACAGCTCAGCATGTTCTCTGTGCCAGATGTGACCTGACTATTGAGAAGCTCTGCCTGTGGCCTTACTCCTTCACACTGTGGGAAGCACCAGAAACATGATTCCTCCTTCTTCAACATATAATCATGGACTGGGTTGGGTTGGAAGTGGCTTTTAAAGGTCATCTGGTCCAACCCCCTGCAGGGAGCAGGGACATCCCCAGCTAGAGCAGGGTGCTCAGAGCCCCGGCCAACCTCCCCTGGGATGGTTCCAGGGATGGGGCAGTGACCACCTCTCTGGGCAGCCTGGGCCAGGGGCTCACCACCCTCAGTGTCAAAAAAAACCCTCTTCCTTCTCTCTAGTCTAAATCTCTCTTTTAATTTAAAACCATCACCTCTTGTCCCATCACAACAGGCCCTGCTAAAGTCTGTCCCAGCTGACAGTCCCATTTAAGTACTAGAAAGCCACCAGAAGATCTCCTTGGAGCCTTCTTCCTTCTATAAAAATTTCATGTTTTATATTAAAAAAGAAAAATAGACAATTATCCCAAAAAATTCAGTTCAGTCATTTTTTTTCTCTTGTCAGCCTTCACCTGTAACTTATTTTTTGGGCCACACCAGATACTGAAGAAGCTCATGTGGACATTTTGGACATTTCATTCAATAATTTATTGGGATCTGTGGCATATTTTCTACCATGAAAATAGGACAGGTAAAAAAGAAAATCACCCAGATTGCAAGTGTAGACTGGTTTTATCCTTCAAAAATATTAAATTTAATCAATCTAGCAGCCCTGGGACCTGTAGATGTTTTGTTGCCTACCATATCTCAATCATATATATTGCTTTTCCAATACATCTTGCAATGGGTTGATTTAGGATAAACACTTTTACAGGAACTACAGAATAGTAAGTAATATATAACTAAAAGATAATCTTCAAATACTTGTACATTCCCTATTACTACTTTATCTGCCTAGCTCACTGCCTGTGTTGCACCTTACAGCCTCTCTGTAATATGTCTCCATAAATAAAGAATTCTTGAGATGAGGCACGAGGGCTTCTTTTTAGAATCAAAGTGGAAGCAGCAAACAGAATAAAGCAGCTTTAGCCAAGTGTCCTGATGCAGCATAGCCTTGAACACTGTGGTTAAGTACTCTGAGAGAGGCTTAAAACAATTTGAGAGAGGGAAAAAGTGCAGAGTGGGTTTCAGAGGCTGCTTGGTTGGCTGTGATATAAAAGAAAAGGGGAACGTTGCTGCCATCAGCTCCAGTTCATGTGTTAAGCAAGAGCAGGGGGGTTGTGAATATTGGAAAGCTCAACAAAGATAAAGATGAGCTGCCAATAGTGAGGTCTTGCAGCATTTTTGGCCTCTGAGTGAATAAGCTGCATCACTTATAGTCAATTCTTTATAAATATTCTGCTCCAAGTAGCCTTGGAGAGAACACTGCCCCACTTCAGAGTGGCCAGAGCAGCGTGCAGACCCCTTTCAGCAATCCACACCAGGTTCTCACCACGTTTTTCCCTAATTTTGTGGGGAAATGTTGCAAAGAAGAGTTAAAAAAAGAAAAGGAAAACATGCCTGAGGCTGCTGGGTCTGCTCTGTGGAGAGCATCCATTAAGCAAAGACCTTGATGTAGACTCCCACCATGGGGAGCTGTTGCAGAGAGTGCTGGAGCATTGGCACAAAGTGTCCATAGCAATCAGGACTGATGAATGAAAGTTCTGGGTCTTTTTACTCCAGGCAGAATTTTGACAAAATATGGGCTTTACTTCCAAGTAATAAACTGAATTCTAAATATATTTACTGCAACTCAGTCTCTTCTGAAGCTCTCCCTCCACCTACCCACACACAGGCTGAGGGAGGTACTGCTGCTGTAGTTCTGTGGGGTTCTTTAACTGCAGTTAAAAGCCCAAAAAGCAATTTTTTGAGCTGTAGGCCTATTGAGAGATGATAGTAGCATTTCCATCCTCCAGACAGGATCGATCTGCAGGGACTGTTGCTATTGCAGGTTGCATTTTTTTCTCCTCACCCTGCTCCCAGGAAGATGCAGCTTGTGAGGTGTGGCCAGGATTATCAGGAGGGCTGTGCAGAGCCTGGAAAGGACACTGCTCTATAGCTGGTTCTCCACATATCTGCACGATGAGATGTGTCTGCATTATATTTAAGGAAGCCCTTTAAAACCAGTTTCATGCAGTGCTTTGCATTTGTAGGTTGAGTGTTGTGAATAGAGGCAAGTCTGTGGCTTTTAGAGGATCACAGAATTGTTTAGGTTGGAAAAGACCTCGAAGATCATCAAGTTCAAGCATTAACCTAACTCTGTCCCTAAGCACCATATCTACAGGACTTTTTAAACACATCTGGGGATGGGGATTCAACCATTTCCCTGGGCAGCCTGTTCCAGGGCTTGACACTCCTCTCTGTGAAGAAATTTTTCCTGATCTCCACCCTCAATCTTCCCTGGTGCAATGTGAGGTCATTTCCTCTTGGCTTATCACTTGTGAGAAGAGACAGGCACCCACCTCTCCACAACCTCCTTTTAGGTCATTGTAGAAGGCAATAAAGTCTCCCCTCAAAGGAGATTGGGGAACATAATAAATGAAATGAAACTTTGGGGGATGTATCTTTGATGGTGATGCTCTTCTGCCACTGGAAAGCTGAGCTCTTCCTCCTCCTCACCCTTCATCTACCAGCTGGATTCCCTGACTGAGCACCTACTGAGCACTAAATTGAGGAGCACAGACCTCCTTTTGAGAAAGGAAGGAGTTGTGGTGTTGATTCTTGCAGCCCAAGCTGCCAGCCAGCCTGATCAGTATGCCAGCCCTGGCGTGCAGTGATGAATTAACAATCAGCTTAAAGACCCAGCCAGCTTTACTCAAGGTGGTAGTTACAACAGTTAGCACACCTTTTAATCAAATACAATTGTTACAGAGGGATTTCTGAGTAGCACTGCATAACCAATCCAGAAGTGAGTGCCATTTAGGCTAAAATTCATGCATATCCAGCCTTTGCAAATTCAGACTATCTGATCTCAGTGCATTGATTTTCCCATTTTCTATTTCGAAGCATATACGGTGAGTCAAAAGGGTTATGACATCTTGAGGCACGCTGCATTGCTTTGTGATGTTTCTGTAATTTGTGTGCACTCACAGGCAAATAACATGATGAAGTAATCAGTTGAAAAGTGGGTTTTCATGCTGGCTGAGCATCTCACTGGCAGCCACTCTAACAGGGCTTTGCTGATGCTCAGGCTGCTGTGATCTAGCAAAGACTAAATGGACGTGATTGCTTTGAATGTATTTTCCCCTGAAAGGGTTAAATGCTATATGATAGATTGTTATTTTATGTTTTGCAATGAAAAAAACTCTGTCCAGGAGGCATTATTGCCTCTTTAATTTGTTATTTCAGCAAAACTGTCTTGCTGTCTGAAAAAAAAGAGCACCTGAGAACACTTGGAAGCTCCAAATTTTCCTCCAGTGCTGTCACTGCTGTGAGCACATCCTCACTGCCCAAAAGGAGGGAGGATGTGTGAACAGTTAGAAAAATACTATTGAGAATCAATACCAAGCAAAAATCCTGGGCATCCCTTTGGAAACCATGAGACTTGTGGGTTGCAGCCCAAAACGAGCTCAGAAAAATCCTTCCTCGGTCTGGAGCACTGAGGGGAACTTTTAAACACTTGGTTTAACATCTCTCCTGTGTGGCTCAGGACAAAATGACTGATTTTATTCATGAATTTAAATTGTTGTCATTTATTTTTCTCAAAATTCATGATTAATAATGGGGGTTTGAGGAAGATAGTCATGGTGATTATGGCTATCAGTGGTGGTAGGAAAACTGGGCTGAGAATCTCATTTCACATCCCCAGGCAACTAAGTGTGTTCAATTAGTGCTGAATTTTGGGGGTTTTTGCCCCAAGTAGTTATGGATCAGGTTCACACTTGTTTCTTCTGCATATCTATCTCTGTTATAGACCTGTAGGACAACAGAAAGAATTAGGAACAAGCCTGGACAGACTGTTTTACTGCAGCTAGTTACAGGGAATTCCCTCCAGACCAGTTGTTTGCACACAGTTACTTTTACTTAAAACTGCTGAAATAATTAAAACAAATCCCCTGTGTGCCTTGGGATAGAGTTCTGGTTGAAGCCATATTTAAGCAGTTCTCTACTATTTTGTAGTTGGTCTTTTTTATGGCATGAAATAGAATTTACATGTTCTCCATTAATAAAACCAGAGTTTTACAAAGCACCTCATGAATATGCATCTAAATGCATCTTGGCACCACAGAACAGGAGAAACTCCAGGTTTACTGATAGAAGTGACTCTTTCAACCTGGATTTTGGGGTGGTTTTGTGAGTTTTGAGGGCAGCTGTGCTCCCTCTGGCTCTGTCTCAGAAGTGTTTGTGCCTGATCAGGCTCCGTGGTGGCTTCAGGAGGTGGCTTTGCTGGTGGGGGGGCTCAGTTGCTTCATCAGAGGTGGCTGCTCTAATGTGCATGCAGGAGAAGCAAAACAGAAGTGTTTGTGCCTGATCAGGCTCCATGGTGGCTTCAGGAGGTGGCTTTGGTGGTGGTGGGGCTCAGTTGTTTCATCAGAGGTGGCTGCTCTGATGTGCATGCAGGAGAAGCAAAGCCTGTGACATCTGGGAAGCTTATGCACAAGCATCTTCATTTTGGTTTGGAAACTGAAGGAAAACCTCCCATGTCCCCAGTTCTTTCTTCAACCTAACTCCCTTGCATCACTCACAAAGTTCATAGAATCGTTTAGGTTGGAAAAGACCTTTAAGATCATCAAGTCCAAGCACTGCCAAGTCCACCACTAAATGATGTCCCTCAGCACCACATCTCCATGGCTTTTAAATCCTTCCAGGGATGGGGACTCCACCACTGCCCTGGGCAGCCTGGGACAGCCCTGGACAACCCTTCCAGTGAAGAGATTTTTCCTCCTGTCCAGTCTAAACCTCCCTGATGCTCCCCAAAGCCACCAACGCTTTGCAACCAGCCTGAAGACCCAGATCAACAGCTCCAGCTCTTGCAAAACACACTTTAGCTTTCCAAAACCTGCTGCTGGCTGGGTAGTGAGAGACACGAGGGATTTAGGAGGAGCTTTCAACTTTATTTATGCCAAGACAAACCCTTGTGAGGAAGTGGGGATGTCGTGGGACTGCCATCCTAGGTACCCCCAGAATGTGTTTGTGCTCCTGCTCTGCTCTCTCTCACTGATGCTGTCTCTCATTTTCAGCTTGTAGCTTTAATAATCTCTGCCACTGCCTTCTGTACAATATTCCTCCTGCAGCTTTCATTTGACAGCTCTCTTTTTAATAGAGGATAAGCATGAAACTCCAGCTGAATCTGAAGACATATTTCTCATCTCATACTGCATTTATTTTGCTACTCGGTGAGCTCGCTACCTTGAAGAGAGGAAAAAAGTCTTTTTCACATATTAAGCTGAGTTGTACAATAGGTTTCCAGAGATGTCATTAATTCCAACTCCAACTCGAGTTAGTTACCTTGTAGAAAAAAAAAAGATGAATGTGCACAAACCCTGTTACTTGGATAACAGGCTTGGTTCAATTATTTATCATGGTGATTGCAATAATATGCCAAGCAGCCCAATTCAGGGAAGAATCCCATTTATTTAGATATTGAATGAAGGTGTCATAACATCAACATGTCTGCCTGTCTAGATTTGAAGATACAGCCTAAAGTATTGGTTGAAACAAAGAAGGAAATTGGATAGCAACATGAAAATAAGAAATAATAATAAAAAATATTAACTGTGAAATAACTGCTTCAAGGTAATTTGTTCCACTAGTCTCATCAGGTCATTATAACATTTTCCATGTACCTTCCTTTTGGTTTTGCCTATTGTGAGAGAAGTTAAAACTCAATGTCACAGTGATGCTGCTAAATTGAAGCATTTTCCCGTGTCCTTGTGTTTGCCCATGCAAATGAGAGCCTTCAATTTGTCTGTCCTCTCACTTTTGTGGGGGAAAGGATGTAAAGATCTGTCACCACTAATGAAAAAGTAGTGGGCTGCTGGAATATGGGCTGTATTTACCATTCCATGGGTGCTGTGAAGAGCTGGAGGATTAAAGCAGGGTAGTAGCTGTGACTTTTCTGCTGCTGTGGAAAAATGAGACCTAACTTTGTTGTCACCTGCTCCCCACAGTAACTCTGGGAAGTGTCTTGGTGGAGGTATGAAGCTTAAGTGAACAAACTGGTTGGTATTTAGCCCATTTTGATTGCTCTGTGTTGGCATAAGGCTTCAAGCTAGTGATGGATGAAGTGCCTCAGAGGGAATCCTTCACCAGCATGGAGTACTACAGAACTGGTGCTTAACAGCTGAAAGTGCTCTCCTCAAAGTCCATTTTCTGGCCAGCAGGTCCTCTCCTTGCTGAGGACCATTGGCTGCATCACACTGAGATGTGTTTTGCATCAGAGGGACCAGAAATCACAGAGGATTTCTGTCAGGCTTCCCTGTCTGAGCACAGACCCCTGGTCCCAGCCACACCGCGGGTGGGGGAATTGCAGGAGAGCTCTGCAGAGCCACCTTGCTCTCCATGGGAAGGTCCACACCCATGTTTAGGTCCTTGCTACACTCAGTCTCACAGAGAAAACCCTGCACTGGGGGGCACAGTTTCTCTTTTCTACCAGGGATAACTTCCAAAGCATCACATTGCCAACAAGAGCTGGAAGATGAGACACTTCTCTGCCAACCAGCATCTTTCATGCCTCTGAGGAGTATCAGGGATTCATTTGTGGACCTGCATCCTGAGAGAGGATTTTTCTCCTGTCTTTTCCTTCCCCGTGAGGCTTTTCCCATAAGATTTCTTCCCCTTCTTCCACTCTTTCAGCTCTCTCCAAACCTTTCTCCTTGCAATGGATTAAACCAAGGCAATTTTCTAGAGCTAGCTTTGGTCCTACACGTGGTTGTGAAATAGCAATAGGTAAAAATAAACATGGAAAATTGTTGGAAAATCCAATGGAAAACCACAGGAAGGAAGTGGAATTAAATATGATGCAAAGGAGTGCTGGCCAGAAGAGCTGTTTATATATCCCAAGAACTGGTGCACCAAGCCAGTGGGATTCCTTATGGGCTGGGAGACAATGGGAAACCAAAATCCTTCCAGGAATTTGAATCAGGGATAAAGCTTTCTAGAAAAAAAAATGAATCATTGAAATAATAGGACGTAGTGAACAATCATCAGTCTTCTTTCCTTCAGTTATTCCTTGTTTTCCTTCTTTTTATTTATACCTCTTTTGTATCTTCACTTGAGGGTATTCCTTTTCTTTAGGTCTTTTCCCAGCTCCATTCCTGGTTCCTTGGGGATTACAGATTCTATAGACAACTTTTGAGGTGGCCATCAATTCTTGCTTCTTTCTAAAATAGGATTTATCCTGTCACTAAACAACTTTACTCTCCAGCTCTTGCAATAATTTCACCTACACCAGGCGAAGAGATTTCAGAGAAAAAAAAGAAAAAGTGGGAAAATAACGAATCAAGGTTTTTGTTTCCATTTGACCAGCTTTGGGGAATCAAAAGCTCTTTGAGAAATTCAGGGTAAAACATTATGAAATGAGATACTAGCAATAGACCGTTTGATCAGGTCCTACTAAAAGAAAGTCTGTGAACCCTCCTGACCTCCAACGTCTCCTTTGTATAACCCCTGCGACGTGGGATTTGCTGTGAGAAATGGAACAGGATTAATAATTAATACATTTGCTGGTGTCTGAAACGGCGACACAAGGTTGGCTTTAGACCCATGTTTTATTAATGAGGTTGGAAAACAATTGCTTTCTCCCAGCAACAGACAGCTCAGACCTTTATACTGAGGGAAAAAAAAAGGAATGGAGGGAATATCTGGGGGATTTTTTTTGCTGCTGCTGTTGTTGTGTCCCCCCCTACCTTAGGGCATTAAAATAACTCAGTCGCCACATATAAGCCTTGGGGAAAAAGATTGGGAAGTGAAATGGGGAGCAAGCCTGGAATAAACTTAAAATCTCCTCCTGACAACGTACATGCTGTACCCAATTGAAAATGTGAAATATCTGGGACTCTGTCTAAGGAAAAAGAGTGGTTCTTATTCCAATAATATAACAAAATACCAGTGTGGCAATTTGGGGTGCAATGTTTTCATGACAGAGCTCATTCTGCTTTAAAATATGGAAAATAGAAAACAACTTTTTGTAACATTTAACTCCCTGCAATGTGGCAAAGAAAACACTCTCTTAAAATATAGACACACCTTGATGAAGTGAAAATAATTGCACTTATCTTCAATTTTCTGAAAGCTACCTTGTTCCTGAGGGCTAGCAGCCATCAGATGTCTGATTTTGTTATTAATATTTACTAGAAATAGGGTTTTTTTAAGAATAAGCACTGCTTTTGAATAAGCACAAACCTTTTGAACAGAATCGCTGAGGATACTTTAATTACCCCACAAATTACAGTTCATGTGCAGAATTAATCAGCAAATAATGCTCTGATAGATATGATCTTCCCAACTTACATGCAAATTGAAGCTTTGCCTTCCTGCTCAGAATTGTTCCAAATGAATTTGTGGCCAAACACTGGTATGTTCCAATATCCTGTTTTTTATGTGGGTTATTGATTGCCAAGCTGCCTCCAACCAACCTGTAGTGATAACTCATGGTAAGATCAATATCTGTGCCATTTTGCTTCCACCTTTGAGGGGAAAAAAATCAAATTATGCTTATAATTTACGGAGCCTATTCATATTTGTCTTAAATAGTGTGCTGTAGCATACCTGTAATGATAAAAATGTAGTTAAATATCACAAAATTACATCATTTTTCACACAAAACTGCTTCTTCTATCAATCTTAATTACATCAATAATTCTGTTCCTTGAAAAATCATTACTGCTTTTATGCTAGTCACCAATGTTCATCCAAATGTCTACAAAAAGTAATTATAACTTATTCACACAAACTAAGTTATCCATCCAATTGGGAGCATGGTCTATGCCTCGACGACAGCTGCCTTATTTATTATAATAGAAATGGTACCTGAATGTGCTTTACAATCCCTGCAAATGATGTCATAAATTTGGTTACAAAAAGGATTTGGAGTTGCAGGTCAGGGAGGATTACACTTCAGAGACCAGACGAAAGCAGAGACAGCTTTTCATACAGCAAGTGTGAGACTGATAATTTAATGATGAGTATGCTGCTATTTTAAAACATGATTTTTCCCTGTTAGTCCACTAAGTAGAAAATGGATTGTGTCTGCAACGTTACACAGCTATTTACAGCTGTCAAAATGAAATTTATATTTCAAAGAGGGTAAATATTATATGTTTTAAAGAAGGGGAATTTTGAGGCTTCGCCATTAGTCACATCAGGGTTGAATTTTCATCATCCACACGAGGTCCAAAGCAAGAATAAAGGATCTCAGTCATTGATGTCTGAAAGCTTTGGGCTGGTTCGTGGCACACTTTAGGTTGTCAGCAATCCTAAAACTACACCACCACGTATTTTCCTCTCCTAATTTTACACCACAACCATCTCTACAACCTATATATCATTTCTGTTGACCTCTGTGGGCGTGATGCCCACCCCTCCATAGGAGGCAAAGTTGCTAAAGTCTTGCTTTGGGTTTGCAGAAGTCTTCATGGAAGTCCTTGAAGGAAGGGCAGTTTCCTCCTTGTTAATTCTCTGAAGGATCCCAGCCTAAACAATTTCTATTGTTATTTACAGAGAAGAATTTACTGACAGTAGTTTCCAGAGTTAACAAAATGAAGCAGATCTGCACCAGAATTCTATTCCTGGAAGATCTGACCTGGATGTACAGCAAAATACTTCTAACACCCATCCATGGTTGGATTTACTCCTTCCTGGTTAGATTTACTTCTAGCTGGTGCCCATCCATGAGCCTCTCCTCTGAAGCAGGAATTCTGCATCTGACATCCCATATTTCAACATTTACATGCTGCCTAAACCTTTCAATTTTCTCATATAGGATATTCTGGTGTTTAGTTTGCCAGTTCTTTTTAATTTTGGAATCAATCACTGAAATAACTGCTGTCATCATTACACGGCTCCTAATTAAGCTCTATAATTGTTTTTCAAAACAAATGCAAAGTTGTTGGCTTAGTTGCTGCAAATGAATTCTTCACAGTATCCCCATAATCATTCTAATCACCGTGGTACACTGATTATTAAACTTTGCATATAGATCAGGGGTTCAGCTCCTGGTGTGGGCTTTTTCCTAATTAATATGTTTACATCTCTGAAGGAAGCGAATTAATGAATTCATGTGATAGACAATGATTTAATGACTTGGTGTGTTCTGCAGTGTGCTGGCTAGTACACAGAGAGGTTTGAAGAGTTATTTTCAGATCATTTTAACATAAGCCTGTTAAGGCAGGGTTCACCTACAGATTTTATGAACTTTAGGCAACCATTGGAAAATACATCTTTAATTACAGCAATGCATCTTGGGCCAGATTTTTCAAAACTTAAACTTTTTTTTTAATAAATATGCTATATTCTGATGCTGAATTCATTAGCTCAAGACTTCTCAAATCATATTGGGATGTCCAGACTTAAAAAAAAAGTCAAACTTAAAAAAAAATACCCCACTGTGTATTTTTTTTGAATTCATAGAACAAATGATCATATTCTGTTTGCTTAAAAATCCAGCTTTTTCAAGAACAAGTTATAAAATATTCCAAATAAATTCTTCCTTAAGTTAAAGACTTTCAGAACATATTTATATGAGACCTTCCCTACTTCCCATCCTGATTTAAAGATGTTAAGCAAGAAGCAGTCTAGTTGCTCTTGTTCTCTTTTCTTCCACTGTTACAAACTCATCCTAAATTCAAATATCTCAATATATCAGTTGTCTTCCAACCCACTGGATTATGTTAAATCTTTGATTCTGGATTTACTGGAAACTTCCTTCTAAAGTACACTGCAGTCAAATCACTGACGTAAGGATAAACCTGTAATATATGATGATTTCCTCTTATTTATACTACTTAATCAATACTTGTGATTTGCTATTCAAATAGTCTCCCTCTCCAAGCAAATAAAAATGAGGAGTAGAATTTATTAATGAATATGTGAGTGATGTGTATTTACAACACATCTGCAAATTATGCAATCTGTCTTTAGGGGGGAATATCTCATAAAAGAATGGTGGAAAAAAAATAACATCACTAATTTCTATTATGTTCACAGGCTGAAAAAAATATTGATCTAGCTAAAAATGTTCAAAGAAGACAGAAAACTTGCCAACCCCCCCTAGTATACAATATTTCCATAGAAGGAGAAAATAGAAAGCTTAAAAACTATTGGGTGTGTAGAAGACAACAGAGGTTGAAGGTGTTTTTAATTCTACTCCACTTTTGAAGCAATGAGTCAAGGGGCAGCATTGTAGTGAACCAGTAACCCCTACAGCAGGGTTGTCATATGTTTTTTAAACTGTTTGAATAAGACAAATATATTTGGGGGGGTTATTTGGAATCATTCTACAATTTTCTGCAATTATTACAAATGTATTTCATGCCAGTTGCCACCATTGCTTCTGTTCCTCTCACTTTTATTTGTCTGTTCCAGTTATCTTCTCTGGTACTTTGATTTGGATTGAGTTTGAATCTCTTTATCTTCTTTTATTGCATCATTCTAAGTTATGCTGAAATATTAAAATGTTGTTATAATGAATAATGCTCATTCTATTCTTGGCTTTCTTATTTATTTGCTCAATTGACTGCTCTCTGTGAAGATTATTGAAGGAAAAATATCCTCACTTTCAAACCTGCATGCAAATGCTCAATTATGGGATTATTCTGGATACTGGATGGAAGTTCAGGAAAAGAGTTAGACCTAAGCACCTGAGATCAACCAAGAAATGTCAGAATCCTGCAGAAAACCCTTCCTCTGTAAACTCTAGGTGACTTCTTTCTGTATTTTGTTTTTCAGTGTTGGGCAATGTTGGCTGAATGACTTAAAAGGAAAAAACTGTGGAACTGTGATACGTTCATGGCCAAGTTGTATGCAGAAAATGAAGTAAAAATTGGTACTTAAATTATTTGATGATCATCCTTCAATCAACTAGAACAGAGAAGCTTAAGTGTAAAAAATTAGAAATTGAATTTGGAAGGTTCTGTTTATCTACCAGCAACATCACCCAGGGAAACAATTGAAACCATGTACCTGATATCATAAACAATTTTGACTTTATAGAAAAAGGCATAATAAATAAAATATTATTTATCTGGGCATTTCTATAGGTTTCCTAACATGTGCTGATTTTAGAGATACTTCTATCCATAGTTTTGGTTCCATTTTAATCAGTTCTGTGTTCTCTGTTACTTCCAACAGCATCCAACAGGAAATCAGTATCTCATTATTTTTTATTGCCCTCATCCCTACTTCAGTTCTTGCATTTCCTATAGAATTCTTGCACTGTGGTTTTTAGGCACACAGGATTTTGAGAGGAAGTTCCAAAAAGTTACTACTATATTCTAGGAGCCTCTAAGACTAATATGGTGCATAATAAAAGAAAACTTTTAGGAAATGCTAAGCATTTTTTTTGTTCTTTAAAGAGAAAGTATTAATCAGCATATTTATTGATGTAAAATGTGCTAAATAGCAAATGTAACTTTATTCCCATTCTAGTGGTCCTCTATTTCTGAATCAAAGAGAAACCTTGCAGTCGACTTTTCCATCACTCAACAAAGGATGTGATTAAAATTTCATGCTGTGCTTGATTTATCTGAAATTGTTGGAACTTTAAATATATGGGCTTAATCCTTATCTAACAAAACTGGCACTAGCTCTAGTGAAATCAAAGAAAAGTGCTGAAGACTTCCCATTCCTTTCAAGTCATGGTGAAAAGCTCCCAGGCTGTCATAGCAGCAGTGATAGACTGATAGCTTCTAATTCACCCAGATGGTTTGGGATCCATCCCCAGATGTTGATCTCATCTGACCAGAGCAGCTGAGGCTTTGCAAAAATATCCTTACAGTGCAAAGAAAATTAAGGAATCTAAGTAATGAATGGTTAGGGAAAAGGTAAAAGAGAAAATATGGAATAAAATGGGAGGAGACTTCATAGTTCTGCTGTCTCTACTATTTATGCATGGGAGGAGTCCATGGTTGGAATACATGAGTCAATAATTTTTACAGGTCTTTGAGGAAGCTACATGTATAAATGAGTATGAAGTAAATGGATGAATAAACATGAAAAGATTGGATGAAAAATGAAATGAAAGATGAAAAATGGACGAATAAACATGAAAGACTTGAAATTCAAGACATGAACCAGTAGATGTTCATACTGAGAACAAGAACAAAAGGGATGGGAAATGGGTGAGGATTTCTACTCATAAGAGGGGAAGCTACACCATGAAAAAGAGACAAAGTATTCCTTTTCTAGCACAATATTTGGAAACAATCTAATACACGAAGTACAAAAGCCAAGCTGATAACTAGTAGTGGTACTTTACAGAGGAAACTGCTGTGTGAGCAATTAAAAGCTATTGAATAAATACCAAGTATTTTGTAGGACACAATTTTCTTTTATGTCTTGCAGGAGTGATTTCTTTTTTCAATTTCCCTTTCCCCAGACCATCATTTGCCCTATTCTTTTCTGAAGAAAATACACTGGGGTTTTTTTTAGCTTTTTCCCCAGATTTCCAGCTTCTCCTCCTTATTAGACTCAAGTTTCCAGACTTTTGGTGCAAGAAGCTACGTTTTAAAGGCTGAGTCCATTGCTATTGAATAAACAACCAACCAAGGCTTTAGTGAGTCAGTCAACTGAGTATTGTGAGCTGGGTATCAGAGCTGTGCCTTGCTGGTTCTCTAAATAAACACATAAATGAAATGTTAGAATTAGAAATGGGGAAGGATGTTGCTCTTTGGCTTCCCAAGCGTTTATTGATGCACGGAAAGTTTTACCAAATACAGATGTGCAGCATTTCCATTTTTTTCACAGCTGTTCTGTGGCTTCAGAAGCATTTTTTCTGTGTTTTCAAGTCCTCTGGGGACAATTTTCAATGCTGTGCTTTCTTTTCCTGGGTTCATTTTGTTAACAGCAGACTAGCAGAAAGGTTTTCCCCTCATTCCTCAAATTTACTATACCTACACATACTGTTGCTGGGAGTGCACTAAACATTTTGAGGTGTGTATGTCAACGTGCTACTTATTAAAACACAGTTTAATTACAGTGAGACCTCAAATTTACTATACCTACACATACTCTTGCTGGGAGTGCTCTAAACATTTTGAGGTGTGTATGACAACGTGCTACTTATTAAAACACAGTTAAAATAATTACAGTGAGGCAATGCTTTTCCAAAGTTGACTTCACCTGTAGTATGGGAGTGGATATCAGCAGGATTTCTGGATTTGCTGAGCCCATGGAATAAGTGATATCGTATGGCTCTTGGATAAAAATAGGACCATGAAGGGTTTCTTCCCCTGTGAAAGAAAAACAATAATTTAATATTAGGCATCTTTAGTATCTCCTTACACATACCAGTGTCCTTTGGTTTCAGTCAAAAGTTAAGGTCTGCTATTATATTCAGCAGAGAATCCACCTCCAGGTATTTAGCTATTAAAGAGGAAATATTTCAAGCCTGATTGATAATAAAAGTGCATATCCCTGGTGCTGATGATTTATTTATAGCTTTATTTATATCTAGAAGCATATCCCTGGTGCTGATGATTTATTTTGCATGATGACAACGAAGACCAGCTTCTTTGCATATTCCTGTGGAAGCTCTATGGCCATCTATTACATCCCCCCCATCTACCTTGGCCTTGTAGTTTAGATCACAACTTTAAGGAGGAAAGGGATGGAGTGGTGTCTGGATTTGCTGCTCCTGCCTCTCTGCTGATGTGGTGAAGTGATGTGTCTGCCTCATGGCAGCCTTTGAGAGACAGGCAGCTCGTTGAGTGCAGGCAAACTCTGCCCACGTGGACATTCCACCACAGTCCATGAGAATGTCTGCCATGGGAGAGGGAGGACCTTGAGCAGACCAACAAGTAGCTTCTAGATCAGGAGGTACATCAGGACCTTATTGTGGCCTTCCAGTATGTTAAAGGAGCCTACAAGAAACCTGGGGAGGGACTTTTTAGGATATCAGGTAGTGACAGGACTGGGGGGAATGGGGCAAAGCTGGAAGTGGGTAAATTCAGGCTGGACATGAGGAAGAAGTTCTTCCCCAGGAGAGTGGTGAGACCCTGGGATGGGTTGCCCAGGGAGGTGGTTGAGGCCCCATCCCTGGGGGTCTTTAAGGCCAGGCTGGAGGAGGCTCTGGGCAGCCTGATCTAGTGGGAGGTGTCCCTGCTCATGGCAGAGGGGTTGGAACTGGGGGATTCTTGTGGTCTCCTCCAACCCTGACAGAGTCTGATCTGTGTTAGCAGAGGACTTTAGAGCCCTAATGGCTCAATGGTCGGACTTGATGATCTTGGAGGTGTCTTCCAACCTAAAGGATTCTATGATTCTTAATAAAAGTTGATTATTCATCATTTTCACTAGAACCTGTATCCTCCCAGTGACCCACTGAGTCCAATTACAGCACATAAACACAAGGGAACAAGAAACACATGAGCTGGGGTGAAACCCATTTGCTACTTCAGAATCTCAGAGGTTCTTGCAAGGAAAACTTCCATAGAGATTGTGTTTTATTCACAGCTATAAGTGAATACAAGTGACAGAATATTTATAAATAATTTCTTCCTCCAACCTAGAGGATTCTATGATTCTAAATAAAGATTGATTATTCATCAGTTTCACTAGAACCTGTATCCTCCCAGTGACCCACTGAGTCCAATTACAGCACATAAACACAAGGGAACAACAAACACATGGGCTGGGCTGAAACCCATTTGCTACCTCAGAATCTCAGAAGTTCTTGCAAGGAAAACTTCCATAGAGATTGTGTTTTATTCACAGCTATAAGTGAATACAAGTGACAGAATATTTATAAATAATTTCTTCCAGATCCTTGAATAAAGCCTTGAGATTGGACCATCTTTCTGTTATCAGATGTCTTCCATGAGTCCAAGAAACCCAGAAAGTTTGGAGTATAGTTACACAGCTGGGAAGAAGAGGTATTAACCCCAAAATCTAGTTGCTCTACAGTTGTGTTTGTGTCTCATTTTGTTCACCTATTTTATCTGCTTTTTGGTAACGAGAGAGAAAAGGTACAACCTCCTTCCCAAAGGCCACCAATTCACCACACCTCATGTCATCCCTCCAGTCCCCACCTTGCCAAGTACAAACCTCTTGCTCTACAGCTCTGCAACTCCAGGAGGATTTCCTCAGCTGCTACAAATAGGTCTTGCTCTGCTGACACCAGCAGAGTCTCCTCCTGCATCCCCAAAGATGTCCAACTGTCCTGATGCATTAACTCAGCGTGTACCCCCAGGAAGATGTGGCTGCTGGCACCCTGTCAAGCCCAGCACCTTCTGCAGGGCCATAAGCAACTGCAGAAAAATCAAATTATCTGTATCTGCTATCAACTATATACATATTCATCTCCCTTGGTACTTTTCAACCACTTCTATCTATTCCCTCTAAATTTTACACAAGACATATCAATATTGTTGTCAGCTTTCATCTTTTTATGCCACTTGCTTTTCTCAGAGTCTTAATTTGGAATTGTATGAATCATTTTTATTTACCTGAAGTAAGGAAAAGATGCTGTTTAACATTTTTAAATATCATTGATTTTGAGTCTTTTTCTTCATATCTGAAATATTTTTTAACTGAACCAGAAAATTTAACGACCTCATCTTTCTAGGAGTAAAATTGTTTTTTTTACTGAGTAATAGAGTCAGATTTTTCTACTTCATTAGTTCTAAAGTAAAGAACATCTGGCAAAACTCTAGAGAGTGATGAACAAATGAAAACATTTTATACTTGAGCCTTTTTTAACCAGAAGCCTTTTTAAGGATAGCATCTGATAATGACAATGTTTTCCATGTATTAATTAAGATGCCCATTCCTATGTGTCTGTTAGCCCAATTTCTTTGGGAAACTCCAGAAGTCAGCCCAGCTGTGAATGTGTTTTCATGAGCACTAGCTGTTGAGAAATAGCCTGCCAGAGAATTGGAATAAAATTCAAAGGAGCAATCAAAAAAGATTGATTTGTTTTATACCACAATAGCTGTTTGGGTAGACACATCTCATTTTAAGAATATCTCCTGTTATAAAGAAGATAGTGTGGGTATACTAGAAGGAAAAAATACATCCTCTTAGTTTAGGATGTAAAGTACATCAGGCTAGTAAAGCAGCTGAGATGAGTGAGTGGTTTGTAGAAAAAATATTAAACCTGGCTGAACGTTATAGGTGATGTTATAAGTGACATAACAGACCATAAAATGCAGTAAATCACATAAAAAGTATCAATTTCCATAACTTTTTCACTCTGTTAAACTTTGCAGCCTGTATTTGAACTTCGAGTAGACTCCCAATATTTCACAACTTACCCATAACCAGTGGCACGAGTGAAAATCTCAGAAAATGTGAAGTAAATGCAAGAAGCTGTCACTCAACTACAGTCAAGAAAATGATAGGGCCTTGCTGTTTGCTTTTTTTAAACTTAAATCCCTAAAAATAAGCATTCGTTTCAGCCCTTGGCTATTTCTACAGCTTAAATTAATCATTTTATTTTTTATTCTTTACATTGTGCTTCTTCCAGGGGTCTTTGGTCATAAACCAAAATGCTATAGGAAAAATAAATAACTCACATCTTACAGTTCAACATCTCCCAATATTGACTTAAGACCTCCAATCATTTTTATTTCATCCTTTCAGAATCAAATGATTGTGAATTAAAGCAGAGCTATTTCTATGAGGGGACAGACAATTTGTTTAGCAAATCATGCAGGGCAAGGTAGAGAGGCTCTCAGAGATGGGGGCTGGATAGAATTAAATAAACTTTGTTCCTTTTCCTGCTACTCTTCTATTTTTAATCCCATGACAAATTTTAAGACCTCTTTTTTTTCACTGTTTCTATAATTGATCCTTTGATTTGTCTTTGGTAGGAATTTTCTTCCCTTCTGGGGTAATTTACTTGGCCTGTTGGTCATTCTCGTTACTCACCCAGAAATGCCAGTGAAAAGCTTTTCTACAGCACCAAAATGACTTAGGGACATTGTTCTAGTTTTAAAATCAATGTAGCTGGCTGGGCCTGAATTTACCTGTGGTGAGTTACCTGAGGCACATAAAAATCCCTGGTTTAGCTGATAAAATGCAAATGGTTTGGTAAATCTGGAACTGAATTCCCACGATGAGTTCCAAATGGAATTTTGACTCGTTTGTTATTTTCAGACTTTTGAGTGTCTTAGTTCCTGTATCCCCTTTCAATGTCCTCAATACAGCAGCCCCTTATTGTGTGGAATAAAGGCACAATGGATTCCATGTACCCTAACAACTCCTGGACAATAACCACGTCGCAGTCCCCCTCGCAGAAATATTGCTCATTAATTTTAGTATAGGTGGCTTCACCATTTCATTTTGTTTTCTCTTTAATATCCTTTCCTTGCTGCCCGATCTGCAGCAGAGAATGACACCAAATTTGTGGGAAATGATGTGCACTTTCAGAGCCACTGGTGTACTATGAGTCCATCTCTTATTTATAGAAAAGGTCAGACTGGTCATTTCTAATTTCCTGATGCATCCTTTTACATTTCACATGGAGAAAAGCCATATAGTTCCCCCCTATTCTCCAGATTCAATACCAGCTACCATGATTCCTCCAGAGATACCTATGAGAAATGAATCTTTATAGGACTGTTTGCTTTTGTTTAAATAATTCAGCTTTTTTTAATCTATTGGAAGGTGAATATTTGATTAAACGTATCATTTTTATACGTAAAACTTGTGTGGAAATCTTCAGCCTGGTGCTTGAAAGCCAATCTAAACTTTTGTCATGAAATATTTCAGGAAAAGTTCAAATGTTTTTATGATAACCAAGCTGATCTCCATAAAGATGGTAATTATGCTGGGCTGAATTCAAATGTAAAGTGTGAAAATGAGAAAAACAGTCTTTTATTCATCAGATTATATTGTCTTCAGCAAATATAGAGATAACACTGTGCCAATGGAAGAGGAGGAAGACTTTTTTTTTCATAATTATGTATCAGTACTTTCCTCTCAGGTACTGGCAACGGGTAATTACAGTGGGCTCTGATATCCATGTCCAATCTAGTCAAAGAGGTTTTGATTAGTCACAATAAATATTTAAATGTTTATGCACTGTCTCATGCACACAAGGAGAACGAAGCAAATCCGGAGGCCACGTTTAATCAACTCAATTTCCAGGCAAATCATGCTCCCTGTTCTTTCCCATGTCTGACTCTGGCTGCCTTCATATTGAGTTCCTTCTGAGGCTGTGCTGGTTTTGCAGGGACAGGATCCCAGGCCAGCCATGGTCTGTAGGTCATTAACCAGTTTGGATTCAGCCAGGGCAGCTGCCCTGAGTTGGCTACAGGTGTATCCAGACCAGAAACATCACTCTTAGCATAAAGGGGCTCCTCCTGCTCCTCTTTTTCCTTTTCCTCCTGCTTCTCCTCATCCCTGGAAGGTCTTGTTCATCACCTTGCTCCTGAGAGCTGCTTTGCTGTGCATCGGTGTATCCAGACCAGAAACATCACTCTCAGTATAAAGAGGCTCCTCCTGCTCCTCCTTTTCCTGCTCCTCCTGCTCCTCCTTTTCCTTTTCCTCCTGCTTCTCCTCAAGCCTGGAAGGTCTTGTTCATCACCCTGCTCCTGAGAGCTGCTTTGCTGTGCATCCCCTGGGCTGAGTATAACTTTGTCTACTTTATACTGGTGTTAACTTGGCTGTTTCATTAAAGTCTCCTCTCCTTTTCCCAGTTTCCCTCCTTGGCTGATTGGGGGTCAGGAGGTGGTAGAACAGCTGCTATAGCTTAGTCTTGGGTATGGACTAAATGTAAATAATATCACAGTGCTTTCTTCTTGTTATTTTATAGGCAATTGTTGCTCGTGTTACTCAGTCTATCAGTAATATCAGACAAAATCTGTTTGGTGAAAGTGTTCTAGAAACACCAGGCTCCACTTGCAGAGAAAAACCAGGTAAAGCTTTAGGTTTGCCTGTATGAATTGGTTCTAAGTAGAAAAACCCAAAAGGATTCAGGGATCAGAGCTGTACTCTTGGTCTGAGAGCTCTGAGGTCTGCAGCATTTGCAGCTTCTGTGGTTCTTTCTGGGTTTTTTTTTGGAGCTGCTCAGAGATGAGGAGTCTTTTGAGCTGTAGAATAAGTAGCCAGAGGTCTTGCATTGAAGAGTCCCAAACAAGTGGTGGGCTAGGGCTATTCCTGCTTCACTTGGGCTCATACAGTAGACATGGAAGGGTTGTGCTGCTGCCTAGGCAGGTATATAGGGAGGAAATCAGTATATCCCTACTGAAGATATAAGAATCAAGAGGCCAGAATAATGGTAAAACTACTCTAAAAAGCTTCTAAATGCAAAACTGCTATAATTCACATAAGCAAACCAGATAAGGAGGAGTTTATCCAGGCTATTAATTTCCAGGAAGGCTGTAAATTCCAAGGGTTGTGAGTTTCTAATGCATCTTTCTTAATGTGCCTTAGATAGAGCTTCATATCTGATCCAAAACATTAATATGACTTTATGGGCCAAAGCTGACATCTGATTAAGAGACCTCTTTTAAATCAGCTTGATAGTAAAAACCTGTCAGTTCTAGCCAAAAGGATGGGATAGGTGAGTTAGAGACTTCCTCCTTGTAATGACAGCATGGGTAGGAAAAAAAATATGAAAAATCCAGATTACCTCAAAAATGTTTCATTCTCTTCACAGTGGAAAACTTGTTAAGTTTTAATCAGAAGAGAAGGAATTTGTAGAGCCCACAGTATTTTAAATGTGATGGAGTCTTTCCCTGCAAATAGCACTGAGGTTTTTGATTGAATTGTGGCAGAAGCAGAAGAGAATAATTATTTTCCTCATCAAAAGCCTGGACCAGGTAGCTCAAGGACTTCACAGGAAGCATGACAGATGCAAAACAAGAGGTGATGGTGAGATGCTGTTGGCCAAAAGGAAAGTGTAATGCCATGCACATTGGTTCAAGGGATCAGATATTAACCCTGGAAAAGAAAAAGCAGAAAAAGGCCATAAAAAGCATTCTGTAAAAAGAAAACCAACTTGTCTGCAAAACAAGAGGTGATGGTGAGATGCTGTTGGCCAAAAGGAAAGTGTAATGCCATGCACGTTGGTTCAAAGGATCAGATATTAACCCTGGAAGAGAAAATGGGAAAAGAAAAAGCAGAAAAAGGCATTCTGTAAAAAGAAAATCAACTTGTCAGTGGTGCAGGCAGTGGGAGGCAGGCTTCCCTCCTCTCCCTCTCCGTGGCATTGAGCTCTCAATCAGAGCAAAGCAGGAGCCACAGACAGAGAAAGGGAGATTAGAAGAGATGTTATAGGTTTGAGCAGGGAGAAGCAACCTAAAATCTGTAGGTTTTTCCCAAAGGGCCTTCAACTTTCATGTGTTTTCTTCTTTCAGACAGTGATGTACAGAGCTCTAGAGACACAGGGCTCCTTTCAAGTTTCAGCTTCTGTGGAAAAAAAGTCAAACTGGGCGTAGTGGGGAAATTCCACATGGTCTCTGTTATCAGACACCCAAACCTGGCAGACACTTAGAGTCTGATGTAGGGAGACACTTAGGCTCTGATGTAGGGAGAAAGGCAGGTGTTGAGGAGCACACGGGGTGAAGTCCTCTCCCTACTGAAGTCAGAGAAACTCTGAGTAATGAATTGCAGCTTGGTGCTCCAGCCCAGGTTTTCTAGATGAAGCTGTCTAGGAAATGACAGACACCAGTGCAAGGCATCCCTTTCATCTGGGAACCAGCAGGATGGTGATACCCCATCCTCCCAGATTTCAAAACCAGTGAGGGTAAGGAGGGGGAGCTGTGAACCTGCAAGTTCCCAGCAGCAGGACTGCAGTGCTGTAGCCTCTAAATTTGTTTCCTTGAAAAAAAAAAATCAAATATCCCTATATTTTTTCTTAATATTTAAACATAAGTTGTGTGGTGGTGTAGGTGAAGTGATCTGAGGTGAAGGTGGCAAGCAATGCACTCGGGTTATATTCTAACTGTGCATTTTCCTGAAGCATTGGAGTGTGAAAAACAATAATGGTATAAAATATGACTTTAATTACTAATATAACCAGCTCAGGATTGCCAGAATCTAGCATATAAAATTAGGATGTAATATATCACAGGTAATAATTAAGGAAGTATTATGCAAAAGCAGCCGTATTTTTGAATTATGAGCCTTTTTCAATTAAATATATATATATTGACAAAGGAGTTTGTCAAAATCTGATGCTTCAAACATTTTTCTAACAGTTCTGTTGTGGTAACCACCATTGCTTCAACACTTTGAGGTAACTTTCTGTGGATATAATTGGGTATCAGTGAATTTATTACCCATCTGCATGTTGATCTAACAGCAGCACGCGTTCTAATTCCAAAATAATTAATGACAGATCTCTAAATGCCAAGAAATGATGTGTCTAATAATATCACACTGAGTACAGCAATCAGACTTTCTTCAGATTTACATGCTACTGCATTCAATACAAACCCAAATTATTCCCTAAAGATTCCAGACTAGAAGTTCAAGCTACAGTGAAGGAAAACTGATAATTGATGAATTCTGGAAAGCATTGAATGGAGCTTGACTAATTTACACTTTGGGTTACAAATGAGCAGATTGATGAAGAATTTGTCGTAGAGATGTATTTAAATAGCCTGAGTAGATATAGGGGCTGTTAATACACTGTGACCTGTATTAATAATGTAATATTTTCTTTCAAAATGTGCAAGTAAATGCTAGAATTACTGTGCATGACTTCAAGGGCTTCCTAGACAGATTTTTCTGAAGACTTTTGTGCTATTGTGCAAGATGTAGACAAGATAAAAGAAGCCTTTTCATTCGGGCAGGTGATTTGTTTTGTGTCATGAACTTGGTCATGTCCTTCAGATAAAGAACTATTGTGGAACAGACATCTAATTTCAGAGACAAATACCCACAATGAAGATAGAGGGATGTGTCTTTATGATGTATAGTAATCCTGACGTGCACTCTTCTCAATGAAATTTCATTAGTTTTTGTGTTACTAGGCAAGATGAATAAATAATAATGAACCTTTTCCATTCTGCTGCACGAGCATTTTGTTCACTGTAATTTCAGTTCTAAGTGAGACCCAGATTCAATGACAGATACTGTTTGCTGCATTGTACTGTTGTAATATTCATTTGGCACTGTTGCCAAATTGACTGAAGGCTTAATTCAATAATTTACAACACAGGAAAAGATAACAGCTATATCATTTAATACCCTGCCAGTTAAATAAATCCAGCACTTTGTTTCTCTAAATTTATTTTTCTTTTTTGGGGTGCAAAATAGAACTCTGATTTACTGTCTTAGGAGGATGGTGATTAATTAAGCTCAGGTAATTTTTGCAAGTACTGATAGGTGCTCTGTAAAGAGGGAAACACTAATTTGGATAAGCCTAGAACAATATGGCAAGCTACAGTTCTGCTTATACTCAAAAAAAGAGAGAGTTGTGAAAACTTCTTCCAGCTTTTAAGTATCATTTCAGTCTTTGCAGAAAGCATCCTGCTTTACAGCTCTGTGCTCCCAGCCAGGAACTATGGAGATGGAGATGAAGGGAATTGCTCCCTCATCTCCTTCCTCTAGATAATGAGCAAGGGATCCTCTCTTTTTTCCCTCTTTTTCTCTGCTAGGATAAAGCACCTTGGTGGTTTCAAGGAAATGCCTCATTCCTCTGCCCCCTGTTCTTGCCTAGCCTGAGCTATGTGGGACAGCCAAGCCTCATTTCCACAATTTGCACCTTTCACAGCACCCCTCTTCCTGCCCAATGGTAGAAACACTTGGGGAGTCTGCTGGGAAAATACTGAATTTACTAGAACACTTCTTTTTATTTCCCCAGTGTGACTGGAATTTCAGTGCAGAGAACACCCAGCATCCTCTTGAATGCTGAGCTTGACTAACATTTTTATAGCTGGTAGTAGAAACATTCTTGTGTTTCATTGTCTTTTTTTTTTCACTTATTTTCTATGTAGACACTCTAAGCCAAAGTGCTTTGAAGTCAATGAAAGTCTTTCATAAACTTCAGCATCATCCCCTACTAAACACAGTATAAACAATGGATAGTCCATTTTTTTTCTAGTCTTCTGTGGGTGTGAAACAGTGTTAATTATATAACATA